>NC_136496.1:25200150-25222650 GCF_053919585.1 Euprymna scolopes | reverse complement strand
CACACTCCCATGTTTTTTGTTGTCATCGAAATCGATTAAATAGCCTATTTTTCAATCAAATCGATTGATTGCCTCCTCTAATTAAGGTCTACCATGATGCACATGGTGGAAACTTCACATTCCTTTCGTAGTCTACCTTGCACGGTGGAGGATTTTTTATTCATTTTATAAAGTGTTTTTTTTTTTATTTAATGACTTGTATTAAAGTTTAAAATTCAAAAGTCAAGAATTATGCTTCAATTGCGCTCTAAACAGAAACATTTTTTTCGGACGCGCACTTGTCATATCAGATAAGATACTGTTATATAGGCCTGGATTTACTGATTGTGCGGTGATAATGGATTGAATTTAAGCTAAAAGTGAAAAAGTCAGGTATCAGTATGAAATTGGGCTTAAAGAGATACATTCATTTCGGACGATGCCATGAATATGAAAGGGACTTACTGTTGATTTTATATCAGGCCTTTCTGCCTGTGTGGTGATAAAACTTCTTAAATGCACTTGTGATGTTGGTCTTTGTCAAGTATTAACTTTGGTTATTATCGTCTGCTACTTCTCTCATCAGTTTATTTCGATCATCACTTCTCGATACTTATCGAAGACATTCCGATACACAACCTATCTAAGAACACTACGAGACACATGAAGTACATGATCGGCCCAACACAGACACAGAAAGTTCCTTTTATATGATAATAAAAGATATATAAATAGATATTTTTTTTCAATAAATAATAATTACTTTTACCTACATACACTAATGTTTCATGCCTATGCAATTATATCTGTAAGAATTTATTATTACTGTCGGTCGGAGGATGTGAAATCAGTCGCAAATAAACTTCGACTTTGTAGTCTGGTAGTCTACCACTAGACCGCCAAAATTATCACGGGAATAGAAATTAAATTAAGTCCAAAATATTATACCCAAGCAATCGGAAAAATGGAGAAAGCTATATATATATATATATATATATATATATATATATATATATATATATATATATATATATATATATATATATATATATACAAATGTACCGATCATCATATAATGATTAGATCACTCTGAAAAACGATAAATACATTTTAAAATAAATGTTTAAATTTCAAAATAAATTTTTAAATTTCAACTGCATTTCTCGCGGTTAACGGTGGCCGAATAGATTTGGCCCCTTCCGAATCTATCAACCGATGTTAATAATGGCAGACTGCACTGATGATTCCCGAAAGGATCAAACACTGGTGTCTGTCGGTATTTAATAAATATTATAGTAAATAATCATATATATATATATATATATATATATATATATATATATATATATATATATATATATATACAGGCTCCATCAGTTTTGGACAGACAATGGGTACCCACGGAGGGATTTGTGCGCGTG
This sequence comes from Euprymna scolopes, assembly GCF_053919585.1. NCBI lineage: Eukaryota > Metazoa > Mollusca > Cephalopoda > Sepiida > Sepiolidae > Euprymna > Euprymna scolopes. The sequence continues at coordinate 25,221,250 of NC_136496.1, read as the reverse complement.
AAATTTTTGTGGCAGGAGGTGCGCAATCTCCAACTACACTTCTCCTGAGTCGACATTGTTAAATACCGGTTGGAAGTGAAGTACAGGACGTCTAGAAACAAATGCCGAGATAAGCGGAGAGCACGTACAGCTCCGAGAATCCCCAAATGGTCACCTATCTGGTACTAACCAGGCTCAACGTTGCTTAACTCCGGTGATCTGACAAGAACCGCTGTGTCAAGACGATTATATATATATATATATATATATATATATATATATATATATATATATATATAACAGAAGACGTTAAGGGCATTGCATCACGCTAAATTTCATTTCTTTTTATAACTCTCCCAAAGAGCCTCATTCCTAGTTGAAAGGGGCTTATAATATATTATTTGTTTTTACGTAGATATATGAATGGTCCATGCTTACGCAGTCATCTTTGTAGAAATTTAAAATTACTGTCGGTCGGAGGATTTTTACCCAGCGAGAACGTCACCTTTTATGCGGTACATTGTTTGTTTTGGTTCCCCAACAAATAATATCATTCTTCTTTCGTCTACACTCTCTGCTTCACAGGTAACGGAAAATCCACCTACCAACACAAAACACACAATGTCATTTCTCCTAAATGTGACATTTTGAAGTGGTATCTCGTGTGTCAAAGGTCCAAGGTCGATGCTGACGACTTGATACTTTGCTTAGAGATGTCCGACTCTTCTTAATGTCATCTGCTTTTTTTTTCTTCTTTTTGTTTGTGCGTTTCTCTTGTCGTTGGATTTCAAACATCCGTTCATTTCCAACTTTACGTCTATTGTGACGAAATGCCTTCTCTTCCAGGAACCAGTCGGGCCCTCCTAGGTTCTAACAAACAAACGCAAGAAAATAAGTAAAACACTATCACAGTGACTAAATAAAGAATTAAGAATTACCTTTTCCTCGTTGCTAGGTTGTGAAGAAGTCTTCTTTTTGTTTTTTTGTTTTTTTTTGTTTCTTTTCTGCTCGACAACTAAAATTCCTTAAAGCATGTTCTATTCAAATATCAAACCCACTTTGACAAATCTCTATCTATCTATCTATCTATCTATCTATCTATCTGTTGTTGTACGGCATAATCACATTGACACCAGCTCTTGTACAAATCGCTGGTTAAGTAACGCTGAACATGGCCAATATCAGATGGGTGACTATTTGGGAATTCTAGGCGCTTTACGTGCTCTTCGCTTATCTCGCCATTCTTTTCAATCGTCCTGAACGTCCACTTGCCACTGGTATTTAATAACGCCAACTCAGGTGAGGTGTGGTCGGGAATTGCGCAACACTTGCCACAAAGATTCCACGCGCAGGCACCCTTAGAGTGGGTATCGATACTATGTCAAGACTGAATGGAAACTATCATCTATCTGTATGTCTATCTATGAATCTATTTATCTAACTATGTGTATATCTATATGTCTATGTTTCTATCTATCCATCTATCTATCTATCTATCTATCTGTCTATCTATCTGTCTATCTATCTACCTATCTATCTATCTGTCTGTCTGTCTGTCTGTCTGTCTATTAACCTATCTATCTGTTTGTCTAAATTGAAATCTGTTGATCTCTCTATTTTTGTCTTTATAATGGATATCAATAAGCTGATCTATCAACCATGATGCCTATCTGTCGAACTTGTCACTTGTCTTTGTGAGTGCGGTCCTCTACCAAACTCCTTACTCAATTATCATCCTTTTCCGTGACATAAGTGTTGTTTAAAATTGAAATTGAAATACATCTGTTTATGTTTAAACCAAAAACAAGGCAAAGATTTAAAAAAACAAAAAAGCAAATATTCATTTGTTTAAAGTCCATAAAAACCGTCTTCTTCATAGTATTTTTCTATTTTCCTTGCGGCATGCTATTAAAAGGAAGAGAAATTAGTAGTATACTAAAGTATTATTTATATATCTGACTCAATGATAATTTGTTTAAATTTGTCTTTAAATGTGTTATAGTTTAATTAGCAAGGAGGCAGTTCTGCTGTTATTGTTTTCAACAGACGGGAACTCCGGGGTAAAAACATAACTCATTGAAGTTACGTAGTTTTAGGTGAAAAGCACCTGCCAGGAAAATAACGATAGATTAGAGAAGGACTATCAACGTCTTGTGTGTGAGAAAGATGTAGGGCGAAGAAAACACATCGGCCACTAGATGTCGAAGTCATTTTGTACTGTCAAGGCAAGAAACGTAGGTCTTAACAAATTCCCTCCATTTAATTCTAATGATTACATCTTTCTTTTCTGATGTCATCTTTGTGTGACGTCATCGATTGTACCCAGTTATGCGCCGTTAAGTCACCATGAACGACATCGTCCTTTATGATGTAATCAAATGTAGGTGTTGACATACAAGCAAGTAAACAAGCAAGAGTCATGGTCTTGTTGGTATATAGGCATACATGGATAGATTGTGAGAGGTGCTTCAATTAAGTAGTGGTTTCGCCTCATTTGACGCAGGTTCTAATCGCGGAAGCGAGAGTTAATGCTAAAATATTTTGCAGGGCATCTGGTAACTACGCAAAGCGAAGGGAACCAAACTGCCAATCTGAACACAAGACATAGCACCACCCAGAAATATAACGCCCGAGTCTGTTGTAACCCGACACCAATTGAATGTGTCTGAAAACACGCGAAAAGAGGTGAAAAGGCGCTTTGCACTTTGCTGTGTGGCTCGTTTATTATACGCCATATTATCTATTAATATACTGAAACTGAATTTCTTTATTACGGTCTCAAATTCTAATGTCATCGCGTCATTTCTAGTAAACTTTACAAACTTAACGACTAAGGCTGGGACGCTATACGTTTTGATTTCGATTCTAGCTGATGGCAGCGCACTCATATTAGTTAAACTTTTGAAATAACTATTATATTTTGGGTACAATATAATAATCAATGGAGAGCAATATGAGCTTTCGTATGTAAGATAGCCAAGATGGTCAAGCGATGCTGACCTCACTTAGAAATTTAAAATTGCGAAACGCAAATGTAGGGACGAAATATGTTTTAATAGTTTTTGAGGCAAAAAACAGAAAAAAAAACATTTTTTTGTCGTCCAGTCTTTGTCAGACAATTTTTTTATCAAAATCTTTTTGCATTAAACGAGAATTTGAATAAAGCAAAGAAAACTTAGCAAAAAAAAATCAATTTGTAACTATATGTTCTTTTATTAAATAGGTTCATCACGATATTAATTCATTTGTATAACTTAAAATTTTGGAGAAAACTTATTTTAATTTTTTTTATTGTTTGACTAGCTGAAGTACCCGGCATTGGCAGGTTGTATTTGATAAATGCGAATATACCTTCCTCACACACAATTGTCTTCTTGATTAAACGAAACATTAATTCATAATGGCTTCTTTTTCCATATCTCTCATGAGATAGGATTAGTAGTTGTGTTTTATTTTCTAGAGGTTTGGCCAGTAGCACATATTCTCTCAATCTTTAATCTTTTTAAATATTTTCATCCTTCTTCTTTCAAAATACAATGCGGGAGTCTATGTATCAATATGATAGCGAATTTGGTTCCGCTAGCTGTAAAATACGTTTACATATTTTAAAAATCATGCAGATATTCGCATTTATTAATACAAAAATATGATGGCAAAATTTTATTTTTTAAATACATAAGTTATAATTTGTTGCTACTCAGTCATGAGCATGTTTCGGTCTTCTGTTATTTAGAAACTAGAGACATCATCAGGCAACAACACTTATATTCAAAAGCGGAAGTTTAAGAAGTCCGTCTTTGAATATATGCCTTGTTTCCCAAAGTGGTCTCTAGTTATTAAATACTAGACGACGGAAACATGCTTATGATTGTGTACCAACAAATTACTGCTTATGTAAAGACAAATTGAAAAGGTAACTTGCTCTACTTCCGTATTGAGCACTCTTGTATTAACCTTGTTATATTTCACCGGTTAGTTTACCTTTGAAAAATAGCAACCTCAACTTATATACATGTGTGTGAGTGTGTGTGTGTGTGTGTGTGCGCGTGACAGCAACTTGTACACCTATGCAATCGGATGTTACGAACGCGGATATGTGATAGGGTGCTCCTATTAAGCGGACAAACAACTGGGTTCAGCAAAACATATAATGAAGAATCCTTTCCTAAAATTTTCTTGGACTGTAAAGAACATAGGTATCACAAAATGCAACACAAATTCGGTCTCAACCAAAAATTCCAGAAAGATGTGCAGGTACAAAATACAAAATAGAGATGTGAAAGGGGAAATTACCGTAAAAGGATGCCTATATGCAAAAAACGTGTGGAACTTGAATTTTAAAAATATGTTTACATAGTTTCTTTACAGTTATAAAAAAAATTGTTAATTAGTTGTGTTTCTATGAAGAAAGAAGAAGAAAAAAAAGCTTTTTCCAAAACACCGCCACAGATAACGGCACATCTTAATCCCAATGTTTTTGTCCAGCTTTCAAAAATGCAATTGCTTATCCTCCCCAATTCTTCTGTTGTAAAACAGTTGTTTTCCAAATATTACTAACGTATGAATGCTATATATAAAACAATCTTATTTGGCTTCCAACGAACGTATTGTGTTTCTTACGAAACCGTTAACGGCATTCTTTCGAAAAGATGTTCTACCCTCTCGTAACAATAATTAAATTTATCAATTCAAATGTAGTTGCAGTGCCGACTACGTGGGTCGAACGTAGTTAAAATTGGACAGTCGTGTCCTACAACACGTATCTAGCAGAATCATAAGAGGAACCTACTTTCCAACGGATGTTCTGAATAACACATCCGGGTTTTACATAAATTATTATTGGCTTAAAAACTTCAGCATTGACGTATTTGCCATTTTGAGTCGTGCCCATTCTGATAATCACCTGAAGATATTGGAGACCATTCACGTCTGTTTGAAGCGACCTTTTGTTGTAAACAGAAGGAATGTTTCTTAACTTTGAACGTGATTAGCGTCTAGGAGATTCAATCATTTTATATAGATTACACGTAGGCTTATTTTAGATATATAATGTTTCCCGCCCGCTTTTTTCTGTCTCCCCGTTAGCACGCTTTATTTTAAATGTATTTTAAACGTACATTTTCCCTCTTGGGGTTATCTCGCTTAAAAAAATAAAATTTCTCGATCCAGCTCTAGAAGAGTGAGGGTGAAACCGGTCAGCTGACCTCGTATTCTTTCTTTTCATTATTATTATCAAAACTCGTTTTGCACTTGTAATAGCAATACATATAAAAAAAAATATAAGTTTTCACACAAGTCCTTTCTCTTTTTTTTACTGAAAATAACTATGGCGGTTACCATAATGTATTTTTTGTTGGGTAGGTCACCATTTCGGCGGGTCCCCCTTTTGGGGAGTCGTCGAAATTAATAAGACGGTAGTAGAAACCGACCTGGGAATAATAATAAAGAAACAAAGGAACTTCCAAACGAAACGGTTTTATATTCATTTCAGCATACAGTGGTATCGGGTTATAGAAAGTTCGTGATTTTCATTTATGTCCCCTGACTCTGGAACCACTCGCGTCTCCGTCTTTCTGCTTTCAACACTTTTTTGTATCTCTCTTTTGTCTTTCCCGCCAGAACTGTTCTCCGTCCTGATTGGTTACAACCTCTGGCCACATTTTTGAGGTAAGGAGGAAGGAAGGAAGGAAGGGGGAAAGGGAAGAGTAGAGAGAAAGAGACATGTCATGGAGAAATAATAGTCTTGGCTTCACTACAAACTACTTAACATGCGAAGAAGTCCATTCTCTCCGAAACGTTGCTGCTCTTCATTTTCTCCTCTATTGCTATAGCAGGTAAACAATAATTTTGTAGAAATGTGAAAATGATCAATTCAACAAGGGAATATTGTTTCTTTGTGCGAACATTTAGAGTATAACAATTCCGAAAACAATAGCACAATTCTTAGGCAGTAGGACATGAAGAGCCAGCGCACTAGGCGCCGAACACTTTGGCCGGCAAAATCTGCCTATAGAGACCCGTTAGAATTTTCCGATGAAGTCACCCCTAGCGGTTAGCTATAAAATAACCCCTCCCTAAAAAGAATAGATAAATCCTGCGATGGTGGATCTATTAGAATTATACAAAGCAACATATTTCACTCAACAAAGAACAAAACATCTTGCGCAGTGATGACAGAAATTTAACTTTCGGGCTACAAGGAGAGTCGCCGCGACTCCGAAAGACAGTAATATAGTTTGATATTGTTTTTTTTTTTTTTTTTACAATTGTGATAAGAAATTCTGTCTTATCTCTACAAATAACCGACGGCAACTGATTTTTTTAGTTGATGTAGGCTAATATTTTCACGAGCTTAAAAAGGATTGTGGCCATCGAATAAAATCGCTTGCTATCTGATTGTCGTATTTCCCGAACGGCTTTCTGTCAGTCTAACAAGATTTCCACATCACAAATATCTTTAGGTTTATTTTTGATTTTATAACAAAACAGATACAAGGATATGATCGGTAGATACCTTCAGTGATGAACAACAATAATGAAAGAGCGACAGAATAAAAAAGTTATAATCGGTTTTAAATTTTAACATATAATTGTAATTATATTCATAAAAAAAACTCTTTATAATCTATGACATGAACGGCAAAGTCTCATTGTATACACATCTTACAAAAACACGTTCAATTCTCAATGAACCCTTGTATAATGTGCTGGCAATGGATCTGTTGTCATAACCTGAATCGGTAAAGAGCACGAGTTGTACAGCGGCGCATCTCCGATCTCGCTCGTTGAACATTGTTCCACTTTCAGATATGACAGAAGTATTGTATTTGTACACAACTGGCCGACGAGTAGATGGTCTACAATAAAAAAAGAAAGAAAAACGACGGAAATGGAATCATGTCGTCTTTTCTATGGCGACAGTGTTATTGCTCTACCCTGAAAAAAAATACGGCTATTCCATTAAGGTGTTGGAATAGAAATCAGCTGAGTAATAACGCATGAAAAATAAAGAGTTGGGTTTATTTTTGCCATGAGGTAAGCTGATCGACCTATAAATGGACTTAACCAGGGACGCTCAATATAGCTACATCATAAGGATGTGAAGCAGTTCGTTTCGTCCAAATGTCACTTGATCGCAAGTTTCCGATATCAAACATCAATTAGGTATAAATGGGTAATTTCAATGGCCATTTGTCTATTGGACAGGCATCTTTCTGAGTTGTCGTCAGAGGCCTTACTTCTCGTCTTTCAAGTAGAGTAAGTTTACTGCTTATAGCCTAAAGCAGCCTGACCGGGGAATGCGGACAATGCTGGGCAGACAATCTTTAAAGGTCAAAGTCCTTCTACCTTGAAGGCGCTGATTTAACTATCGCCACCTTTCAGATTTCTCTCACATATTCCTGCGGTGGAACGAAGCAATTATTCGAGTCCCCGGTATTCATTTGGCGGCAGGTCGAAATCGCAGTGACATGACAGTGAAGGTTCCGAACTTGATAATTTAGGTTATTTAGGTGGCACTTTATCTGGGGGGGGGACGCAGCTTTCTAGGTAGTCTGGGCATATTTTAAAAGGCCAACATGTTTCTTACTTTGCGGGATCCGGTTTGACTGTTTCAATCTTTTAGGCCTTGTGTCACATCTTCCTGCGGCGGAAGGAATTAAATACTATGATTCGTTGACTAAACATGTGAGTAGAGGTTTCGATCTCGGTAATCAGTTCGGCAGAAGATGGATCATTTCGGTGGCGTTTTATCTATCACCCTAAAACATTTTTATGAGTTGTCCAAAGAGATTCACCCCCTCCATGTCCTGCCTCCCCTCATTGGGATTGAATAAGTTTAATGCATACTGCATGTAGTGCCCAGACGATTGAATGCAGATGCAGCTCTCCATGCAAATTTTTGTAGACTAGAGTGATTCTTCATTAAAGGCGTTGGCTATATTCTCCCCACCTTCTGATCTTATACCCATCTTCCAGCAATGGTAATGAAGTAAATACCGCATTTTCTAGCAGGTATGACACCAGAATCATGACGTATACTTCTATAACATGATTTTGTTTATACACTTTTTATTATTTATACCATTGATCATTGCTTGTGTTGATTATTACAAGCCCATAAGGCGACAGTTATTTCGTAAAATATTAGTAAATACGTATGTTAGTATAATTAATCTAATTAAATACATTTTTAAGACAAATCTGACATCATTTTGAAAAACGTGATAAGTTGGAGGCAAAGATCACAAAAGGATGAAGCGTTTGCCTGAAATAAACTAACATTTGTGAGGGAGGAGATATACGGTGGTTAGTCGGGTATTACGTTGCGGGCGCCATTTTTTCAGTGTTTATGAAGAAGTGACAGGACCGTGGAAATTTATTGAAAATCGTTTAGTAACGTGATAAGAATTGAGCAATGCACCTCAAAATTAAAGCCCCCCTCTCTCTCTCTCTTTCTCTCTCTCTTTCTCTCTCTCTCCCTCCCTCTCTTTATATTTTGTGACATTGCAGCCTCCTGGATGTCATGGCGAATAAATCATTCACATTTGAAGAGAGGTTGCTTTTTAATTAAAATATATTTTATGTAAGAATACGTTGGTGTTCTTCACTTGCAGCGAAGAGAATTGACTCTAATCATCAAGGGAGATAACACATGCCCACAATAATTACACCTTCAATAAGGTGGTCTTATTTAGAGTTTTTTTAAGTGTTGGTTAGTAAATTACTTTCAGAAGTAAACGATTGCATAATTTCAGCCGGTTACAGTCAGCTACCTTCGCTTTTTGTTGTTTAATATTTGTATTTTTAAGCGATTTATTTAAATAATATATTAAAACATATTGAAAAGCATACAGTAATATATATATATATATATATATATATATATATATATATATATATATATACATATATACAGATAAAAATAACACAATTACCTTTATTTGCCCTTTATTTGAATTAATTGTGTTGTTTTTATTTGCAATAGTAATGCTATTAAAAGTGCAAATAAAAACTAAGTGTAAGAGGTGGGTGTAGTTTGCCTGAAGCATTGCATAGTATGTAGTTAAATAAAATTGTAGAAGGCGGTACAATGCAGAAGTAACGAAAAGACACAAGCTTAAGCAGGTGAGAAATTTTATTAATACAACTTATAAATACAGGGGCTCTTTTAGGGCTAAGAGCAAATGTCGGGGAATATTTCATATATATTTTTTATTCTTATATTAAACTAATTTATTGACCCCCGACAAGAGGAGGGTGGTCCTGTAAATTCGTCCTTGTCCATTCGTCCGTAATTCCTGCGTCAATTCGTCTGTCTGCACTTTTCTCAATAAATAAGCCTCGGAATTTTTAAAAATTTTGGCCAAACATTAAACATGATATGAGTAAAAAAAAGTAACAGAACAAATTTTAAGGGAAAATTTAGCCCCACCCCCACCCCACCTAGAGGTGCCTTTCGGGTTAACATGGCTAAAATTGACACGTTTGTGCTTATTAAAAAAAAATGGACTGAGAATTTAACCTTTAATCTCCTGAAGAGAGTCATAGAGATCCGAATTTTACCAAGCAAATGTTCCGTTACGCTACGGGTCTTCCGAATGAGAACAATGTGTCACTGAGCAATTTCTCAGCAGAGTCTTGACTATAAATAGATCTTTAAAAAAAAAAAATTTTTTAAATATATTTTAAAATAAAATGAAAGAAAAAATATATAAATATAAACATAAGTTCAAATTGATAAGCGTAAGAATTTCATTATCCCCCATACCCCCTACTTCACTCAAACATGCAAAACCATCTTAGCCTTCTACCCTCGTCGCAGCCCCACCCTAAATACCCGTCCGTCTAGCAGCCCAGTGAAATATAGGTTTGGTAATTGAGATGAGGGTGGTGCAATTGGTACTTGTTCGATGGTAGGGAGAAGTGGAGGCAAATGCATATCTCTTTCACACGAATGACTGTCGCCAGTGTCTTATTTTTTAATATGTTTTCATGGGGAACCTTAGAGAAAATAAGGTGACTCATTTACCCAACAGTGGCACGACTGTCCTCTGAAAAATGACGGAGAGGTAGTCTCAGCCTCGCTTGAACATCGTGTGGACAGTATGACTGTTTAAAGCACACACATGTATATATACATATATATATATATATATATATATATATATATATATATATATACAAATATATATGTATATAAATATACATATATATATATATATATATATATATATATATATATATATATATATAGTCAGTTATAAGATATATATATGGCAATAAAGCTACACAGAGTACTCCGCGTTTCATCCACGCTAGGATTCATCAGGCTTATATATACACGCACATAAGTAAGAAAAAGGAAAAGTATAAACATATATTTATTGCATATTGCATAGGTGCCCATGTTTCATCTCCACAGGAAATAATAAGTCTCTCTCTCTCTCTACCCCCCTCTCTTTCTCTCTCTCTCTCTCTCTCTCTCTATATATATATATATATATATATATACATATATATATATAGAGAGAGAGAGAGAAAGAGAGGGAGGTATATATATATATATATATATATATATATATATATATATATAATTTTAATGTATCATCATTATACCAGATCAAACATACACATTCCTGTTGACTATTGCAGAACACTGATCACATATAATGATAAAAGATGTATCGAGACACAGGAATGTGTATGTTTGATCTGGTATAATGATGGCACATTAAAATTGTGGGGTCTGCGTACGAGCTTGGTCCTCAAAGTATTGGAACCAAAAACGTTTACAAGTGTTTTTTTTATATTGATGTACATAATAATACTTTGATAAGTATATTTTAACTTAAATAGGGATGGTATAATAAAATTGTGGGTCTGCGTTCGCGCCCGGCCTCCATAGAATGGAAATATTCACAAACTTTTATAAAGACTTTTCATATCTATCTGCGTAAGTATACTTTGACAATTATGTTTCAGTTTGAAAAATATGGTATGATAAAATTATGGGGTGTTCGTTCGCGACTGACGTCCATAGAATGGAAATATGTCACAAAGTTTAACAAGTTTTTTTTTTTAATATAGATCCGAAGAATATTGTGATAAGTGTTTGAATATGAACAGGTATGGTACAATAAATTATGGGGTGTATCTATTTTATTTTTACTTTCATCATATTTTGCTTTGGTTTGATACCCCCAAATTACAAGCTATCTCTTTACAACTCTTCCTTTTCATAACCTATCATATATATATATATATATATATATATATATATATATATATATATATATATATATATATATATATATATATATATATATATATAAGCGAAAATGTGTGTATGCATGTATGTATGTATGTTCGCTTTTTGTATATGTTTGTAAAAGGCTTTTTTCGCTGGACTTTTCTGTCGGCTCATTCTTTCTTAAAACATTTTATATCCCGTCTAAATTATAATATATATGAGTTACGAACGGGGTTCGCCTGTCTATTTAATTTGCTCGACTTTCACGCGTTATTTTCCCAGATTTTTAGAGCGCCCCGTATATCCTTCGCTTTTCAGTATAAAACAAGCGAAAACTGGTTTGCAGCCGCGTCATGTTTCGAGGTCAAACATCACGCGACTTACGGTTCTCGCACCTGTTAATTTCATTGTATAAACGTTGAATTAAGAGGTTTTTCATTCCTTTTCTCTTGTGGCTATCTATCATTCACACTGAGGAAGATCGAAGGATCAGTCGAAAATATGTGCTTTTGAAGTGCTTGAATGTGCTTTTGAATGTGCTTGTTTTTTTTTTCAAAAGACTTTTTGTATTCCTACACGTCAACACACAGGAAATAAATACAGAAAAGATATAAACATTCATATATTTTCCGTACCGATTTTTTATTCATAAACATTTAACTATACTAAAAGGGAATACACGTGGATATAACATGCAATTCGGACTATATATATATATATATATATATATATATATATATATATATATATATACATATATATATATATATATTCATTCCTCTTATTTAAAGCTAACGCTTCGTGATGTTTCGTTTTCACTCAAATATAATTGAATCAATTTCATCATTTAGGTTTTCTAGCAGTAACTCAATTATGCAAATACTAAGTCTGCGATATATTGAATTTAGTAAGTACTTCTAAAAAATTTAGATTACATTGTTTTCTTTATATATATATATATATATATATATATATATATACATATATATATATATATGATAAAATACGCAAACTACTTCCGAATATATATATATATATATATGTGTGTGTGTGTGTGTGTGTGTGTGTGTTTGTTTATTTGTGTATGATTTTAATTGTCTGCCGAGATGCGAAATTATAGCAGCCATATTTATGATTGCCAGTGATTCTGATAAATATACACCTGTGGCAAAAAAAAAAACGAAGTATTTACCGATAAATTACTATTGAATCTACGTTCAATCGAGCCCTTTCAGATGAATACGAAAAAGTTTCCAATATTGCGAAAGAAGACCGAACAGTTTCTGAAATATACCATATAATGCAAAAAACTACATTATTTTTATCAGATTTTATGAGATCGCTCATTTTTTAAAATCAAATCGATTGACTTTCCTAATAATCACATAGACAACCCTCGCTACCGTCTCTAATAAATACAATCTATAATATGCCTTTTGCTAGACATCGAAATTGATCAATATATATATATATATATATATATATATGATTTTCAGAATGTGAGAGAGTGTATATAATAAATTCCACAGCCAAACAACGTCGCAGCCCACAAGAGCCGGAAGTCAAAGAACCGGAAGTCCAAGACTCGAGTTTCGCCCTCATTTGGGCTCATCAGTTAGACACATCCGAACTCAGGATTCGAAACCCGAGCCTCTTGCATGCAAGGCAAGCACTCTACCAACTGAGCAAACGCCCTGCACACAAGAATTTCAATTAACCAACACAGATCAAGCAAACCGCGCCGAAATCCGACTGTGAAATGTACCTACTTCGTCTCAACAAGGGACGCGGTCATCCAACCAGCCAATAACCCCAAGCTGATGTCTCACAAGTAGGAGTTTTAACTCGAAAGGACGATGCCATCCAGCAGTACTAACCAAGCGAGCAACTTATGATAGGATATCATAAGATAGGACTCGAGTCTTGGACTTCCGGTTCTTTGACTGTCATGGCTCTTGTGGGCTCCGACGTTGTTTGGCTGTGGAATTTATTATATATATATATATATATATATATATATATATATATATATATATATATATATATAGGTGAACGGTACAAACAAAGGCCGACAACAGTACTTGCAAACGAGAATCACAAAATCCTATGGCCATAGAAACAGACACCCATCCAAGCAAGAAAACAAGATGTTGTAATAATTAACAATAATTTATTGACTAATTATATGCATTAATTATATTAGCAGGTGTTTTCTATGCAGAGTTATATACTCACACACACACAGACACACACACATATATATATATATATATATATATATATATATATAATCTGATGCTAGTACTGTTATACAGCTGCTTTATTTTGTTTCAATAGAGACCGAGATACCAACATTTCTCTGAGAAGATTGTGTCTGTTTATCGACTACATAATCAAACATCACTCAGTAATACTGTTACATCTGGTATGACATAGCCGTTCTCATATTTTCTTGTGGGATAATTATCTTTTAAATGACAGTAGTGATTTATTTGCTATTTATTTTTTTGGCATACTGTTGATATGCTGTTGTTGCCCGCTGTTGTTATCCTACTATTGCATACATACAAACTTTGTATCTAAATTTACTGTTTTGCGCAACTATGTTATAAAAGTTGGGAATTGTTAATAAAATAATGGAAATATTATTCGCATTTCATTTTTTTATTTGTAATTAAATTTTGCACTTTATTGTATGCATGTTTCGCGAAGAAACATGAAGAGTAGTTTAATAATTATTCATTAAATAATAGTTTAATAATTATTCATTAAATAATTAAATGAAATAAATTATACACGTATTTTAAAAATAATTCCAAATTAATTCAATAATAGAACTGCCACGGTTGCTAGCACACTCTTCAGCATGACAGGGTGGTGATTTGGCCGTGGGCTAGAGATACTCAGAAGTGCAATCTCTGAATTCCGTTTCTTGATCGATCTCTTTTCGTCCGGACAACACGGGATGAGCACGCGTGTTTCTGTCTCTCCGTGGAGGAGAGGGAGCGACCCTCTCCCCACCATCAGCACTAGTTTAGCATAGTTAGTTTACTAATTGCAGGATATGTAAAGTGTAAATTGTTTTTTGTAAAATAATTATATTTAATAAATATTACGATGGTGACGTGTCGTGTGTTTTATTGAGTCTGCCATGTAAAGATATCAAAATGAAAACCATTTAAGTTACACAGGCTGCGATAATAAGACGAGCAGAATTTTATTTTATTAAATTTTGTTAAACAAAATTACTAATTGCTACAATTCATTTTCTGTTTCGATTCAAAAATATTATATCAGACACTTAATAACGCCCCTCTTCATCAAGGACCGGGATTTAATTAATAAAATTATTTCAATTTGCTGTTACTTTTTATTTACCTAAATTTAAAAAATAAAATACACACACCCACCCTATATATATATATATATATATATATATATATATATATATATATGAACAAACAGTTAATAAAACATGTTAAAATACACGTTGAAAAAGAGTTAAAAACATAGTTAATCTGAAAAGGAAACACTAACACTAGATAAGTGGATAGTCCGCGGAGTTTCGAAGAAATACTTTCCTTCTCACCAGAGGGTAGGAATTAGCAAAATGCGGAATCGGAATTCGCATGCAAAAGTATTTGATATATATATATATATATATATATATATATATATGTATTTCATTTACTCATATAAAATTAATATACGAAAGTATAGATTTATGCTTAAACTTTAAGTATTTACTTCAAAAGTGCTCAATACGTAGGTAGAGCTAGTTAGTAAAAAGAGATGATGCCTTCATGAAAAATGTGCTATCCTGTATTTTAAAGAACCCCAAAATCTATTAAAATGTAGAAGAGAAATAGCAAATAACTGTGTTCACAAAATAAAATTTACTCTAGGATAGCGATACAAAATAGTTTTAAAACTAACAAAGACAATAGAAAATAAACAAATAAATAAATTAAATAAACATGAATATACATAAACGATCACACATATATGTATGTATATATATATGTATATATATGTGCATATATGTATGTATACATATGTATATTTATATATAAACTAACAAAAAAAAGAAGAAAATGTCTGCCTTAAACCACTAACCTTGTTTTAAAACAGATCCTTTGTTCAATAAAATGCATGCCCATTGGCTGATAAGAAGGGGCGAGGTCGATACTAGAAAGCTGATTGGCTTACTAAATCCTCAATAGAAGAGTACCATATAAAAATTATAAACAACCACAGAATTCAAGCATAAGCCTGAGGAATCCTAGAGTGGATGAAACGCCGAATATTCAGTGTAGCTTAATCGCCATATATATTTTATAAATTACTATATATATATATATATATATATATATATATATATATATATATATATATATATATATATATACTTTATTTCCTTATAATATATACCGCTCCTTATTTAAGAAGCTCACTGTAATTACAGAGAAATATAGTGAATGAATGACAAAAGTCTATATTCCAAAGTTCATGATGTTGACCATGTTACAATTTATTCTTTTAATTCAGTTATTTACAATTCTCGATAATACCTGTAATGTAAAAGTTTTATAAGGTATTTACAGTTTCTCCTCCAATTTTCAGATTTTTATCATGTCAACTTATGTCTTTGGATGGATTTATTATTGCTATTTCTTCTGATGAGTTAAGGGCAAAATAGATTCACTGATTGATGTAATAATTAAGTGAGTTATCTTGTGATTCGAAATTGATACTCGAAAGTATTGTATGTGTCAACTCAATTAAAGGAATGAATTGTGAGATAGTCAACATCATGAACTTTTGAATATAGACTTTTGTCATTCATTCTCTCTCTCTTTCTCTCTCTCTCTCTCTCTAAATATATATATATATGTGTGTGTGTGTGTGTGTGTGTGTGTGTGTGTTAAAACACACACACTTGCACACATAAATATATATGTGTGTTTGTGTGTGTGTGCGCGCGCGGGCGTGTGTGCACGCGCGTGTGTATATGTGTGTGTGTGTGTGTGTGGGTGTTTGTGTTAGTTTATTATTTAGTCCTCTAACTAGCAGTGTTTGAAAAGGATATTTACAATCTGGCAAGTAACATTGAATTCCACAGGAGCAAAATCTTCTTCCAGAGAAACCTCGATAATATTTTAAAAGGTGATAAATCTAGTAATTTCTAAAGCCTTCATCAACGACAATACAGAGACCTAATGATAAGAAACTTTAAAAAAAAAACTTTAATAAAACTAACAATGAAAGCAGGGGTATTACGAAAGATCTACAAGCAGATTAATTACTCCCACTAGACCGGAAATTAAGAAAGTTGCGGAAAGAAATAAACCTCAATATTAAGACGAAATACAGTTTTAACCAATGGCCTTATACCTTGGACTACATCAAATGGTTCACCAATATTACTGACAACAATGTACTTTTGAACAATTCGACATTATAGATTATTACCCGTCGATCACGAAAGAGCTCTTCATGAAAACTAATGAGTTTGTCCCAGAGAGTAATATCGATACACTAATAAAGAGCCGTATTACAGTATTTATAAGTAACGGTGAGCGATGAACACTTCTTTGATCTGGCTATGATTAAGGCTCGGCAGAAGTCACATACCTAATTCGATTATTCATACTACATAACATTACTCTTAAAAGCGACAAAAATCGAGGATATAAGCTTACACAAGGACGAGAGTCTGATAATAGTTAAGGACGCCTCGAGCATAAAATGTGATGGAGATAGAAGCAAAATACATAAAGTTATTAAACAAAAAAATGGGCCTTAAGATAGAAATGACAAGCAACATTAAACAAGTAAACTTTCCGGATGACACCTTCGATTTAGCTGCCAATAACCCCACAAACCATGCATTAAAGATAACGCAATATATATATATATATATATCTATATATCTATATATAAAAACAGAGATGTGTGTGCCACAGACGATTTCTGATTGGTTAATACAATAATCACATCTCCTAAAAAAGTATAGTTCTTACGCTCTTAACTTTACCATAAAATATTTTGGTCTTATTTATTGTCCATCTTGGAAGGGTTTAATTTTTGTCTAACTTGCCATTTACAAATTACAAAAATACGAAACTTCACAATCCAACCTCCGACTCAACGTCCGCCATTCACAAAACAAGAAAGCAAACGCTGGACAGATTATTAGTACTACTACTACTACTACAAACAATACAGCACGAAAACACGCGCACACACGCACACACACTCACGTCCACTACCGTCCTTGGCTACGTCACGTTGTTATGGCAACACGATAAATACACAGTAAATTTGATTTTCTTCATTTCTACGCAAATATTACGCAAATATAAATCATATAGAATATCTGTATGTTTATAATTACACGTAATAGTTAAATAAATATGATCATCGTATAAGAGAACCGAAAAAGAAACTAATAGGGAATTTGTATAAAGATGTATTTTCTTTTTAAATAAATAGAAAAAAGGGGTGTTGATAAGACTATCGATACTTATACAGTTTAGTGACGACATTAAAAAATGGAAATATTGAAAAAAAAATTTATTGTACGTAACTGTTATAGACTGAAGTTCTCCGAAAAAAAATTTCACTTCATTTGATCAAGTAGTTTTTTTTTTGTTACAGCGAAAAACAATGATTTATCACGGCTACGTAAACGTGGCCATTTTGAAAATATACCTAGCAGAATACCTCCATTTTAGGCCAAATTTCGCAATCTAGCCTTTTTTTCTCGCCATATTGAGATGCGCACAACACATCTGCAATTTTTTTACGTTTTTTTTTTCTTTTTTTTTTTAAATCTGCAATTTTTTTGCGTTTTTTTTTTTAAATAAGAATACTATTGAATATGCAAAGAAATTGAGGAATGCAAAGAATTGTAGAATTTTTATACGAGATTATTTTCGAAACATGCTCAGTTGGACACGCATGGATAACTTCGAAACTTCGTTTATTTACTTCTGTTACAAATTAGAAAAAAAAAAAAACACCCCAAAAATGGCATCTGTCTTCGCAAAAAAAAAAAATCTCATTCTGGTGGGGGGAAAAAGGGCTAGATTGGCCTAAAATGGAGGTATTCTGCTATGTACGGCAGTTACCTGCCCTTGGGGAATTTCTGGGCCTACAATAACATTTCCAAAAAGGCCACGTTGACGTAGCCGTGATAAATCATTGTTTTTCGCTGTTAAAAAAAAACTACTTGATCAAATGAAGTGAATTTTTTTTTCGGAGAACTTCAGTTTATAACAGTTACGTACAATAAAATTTTTTTTTCAATATTTCCATTTTTTAATGTCGTCACTAAACTGTATAAGTACCAGACTATCAATATACACAAAAAAATATAGATTTATTTTTGGGTAAAGTTCCCCCGGGTTTTCCTTTCACTTCAGTAAATAATGGTCTTTTGTTATATATATATGGCGTACTATTATCCTTAAATATATGATGTTTATGTTTATATATATGTATAAGTGATAGTGTCTGTGTGTGTCTGTGCGTCTGTGTGCATTTCCCTACGCTAAAACTGTCAATTTTAAGCCTACAGATTCGAAATTTGATATACAGGTTACTGAGATTTGGGAAAATCGATGTGATAGGTTTTCGACATAAATTTGGCGATTAAGTGGTCAATATTCAACAATTAGACCTTTGAGAACTCTACCAAACTCCTCCTACAATTTAAGGTCTGAACACGTGATATTTTATATATATAGATTTCTTGGACATGGATCTAACTTATTAACTTTACTTGATCCCTAAACATTAAATGTTAAGAGGTCATAATAGGAGTCAAAGTTTAAAAAAATTGACCGTTTTTTTTTTCCTCAGCATACACTTCAAAACACCTGGGCAAAGCCGGGCACCGATTGCTAGTATATATATATATATATATACATACATATATATATATATATATATATAAAGCCCCCCTCTTGGGTAGAGCACTATCGTAAATTATCTTACTCGCTACTTAATTTAGCTGAAAAAATGCGAAGCTCGCGGTTTGTTTACAAACAAACGTTTGAGCCCTCTACGAGTGGCGGACGGATGTTTATTTAAATAGACATTCGGACAGATTAATTTCGGCCACCGATTCCGTAGTCAGAGGGTAGAGCTGCCGACTGTCATCACGACGGTTCCAGGTTCGGTCCTCGGCTTGGGATAGGTGTTAGTCTAGCGGCACTGATGAGTTGTGAAATAACGAAACAGGTCTGTATGTCGATGACTAAAATATATTTTATATATATATATATATATATATATATATATATATATATATATATATAAGTTTAATTCTGTGTGTGTGGGGGGGTCTGGTCATGAATAGCCTCCTATATGGTTTACTATTTTAAAAAAGCTGATTACATGTAATGATAGAAGATGTATCGAGACACAGGAATGGGTATGTTTGATCTAGCATAACGGTGGTTCATTAAAATTGTGGGGTCTGCGTTCGCGCCTGGTCCACAAAGTATCGAAATAAAAAATTAAAAAAAAAAAAAAAACGTTTACAAGTGTTTTTTATATAGATGTACATAATGATACTTTTATAAGTATGTTTTAACGTAAATAGAGATGGTATAATAGATTGTGGGGTCTGCGTTCACGCCTGACCTCCATAAAATGGAAATAGGCACAAACTTTAATAAATACTTCTCATATCTATCTGCGTAAGTATACTTTGATAATTCTGTTTCAGTTTGAAAAAATTGTGTATAATAAAATTATGGGGTGTTCGTTCGCGCCTGACCTCCATAGAATGGGAATATGTCACAAAGTTTATCAAGTTTTTTTTTTATATAGATCCACAGAATATTGTGATAAGTGTTTGAGTGTGCACAGGTATGGTATAATAAATTATGGGGTTTATCTATTTTATTTTTATTTTCATCATATTTTGCTTTGGTTTGATACCCCCAAATTCGAAGCTATCTCTTTACAACCATTTCTTTTCAAAACCTATCATACTTTCATAAATCAGAGATAATTTTCTGTAGGCTGTTTTTGAACCCAGTTAACGACGGGTACTTTTGCTAGTATATATATATATATATATATATATATATATATGTATATATATATGGATGTAGTTTGCTTGAAGCATTGTATAGTATGTAGTTAAATGAAATGTGTAGAAGGCGGTACAATGCAGAGGTAACGGAAAGACACAAGCTGAAACAGGTGATAAAGCTTTATTAATAAAACTAACAAATACATGTGTACATATTCACACATTTATATACACATTATACTTATATTTGCACTGTGATCACCTGCTAAAGGTCTGATGGTATATCCGTGTTATATAATATAATATAATATAATATGTTCTGCTCTGATGGTATATCCGTGTTATATAATATATCCGACGAAACGATCTTTCTCGAAATATACAACGAAAAACGTTATTTAAAGTGATATATAAAATAAAAGTATTATAACGAAAACTTTTTTGAAAATACATCATTCTAAATTAAAATGTAAAATTTCGCAAGAATCTTTTAGACAACCCAATATATATATATATATATATATATATATATATATATATATATATATATATATATATATATACATATATTAATGCATTAAATAGTTATGCCTATTAAGCTACACAGAAACGTCCCCATTTCATCCTTAATCATAACATTTTCACTACTAATAAAGAAATCGCGTATATATTTGATAGATTAATCAGATGTTTTTCTTAGTCCTGATTTTTAATTTTGTTTTTAGTTATTATTTGTTTAGTTATTATTTGTTATTTTTATATTTTAACTTTATTTTATTTCATTTTTAATTAATTTATTTTTCTATCTTTCCACACACGCA
>NC_136496.1:25190150-25195150 GCF_053919585.1 Euprymna scolopes | reverse complement strand
ATACTTCTATCACGGAAAACATTACTTTTATAAAATGTTGCTCTTTACCATTCGAAATCGTGTGTGTTCTTCCAACGATTAGTTTTAGTTACCGTTTTCTGATATTTAGTTTGGGAGGAAAAAATGCGAAATTAACTTTATTTTTTGTCGAGATGAATAATACGGTTGGAGAAAAACTCGATTTGCGCAGACAACAGTGTGGGTATATATATATATATATATATATATATATATATATATATATATATATATATATATATATATATATATATATATATATATATATATATATTAAGTAATGTGATTGATAATTTAAAAATCAAATTATAATTAAATTAAAAATCCGTTTCATAAGAAGGAACAATAACAAAAATTGATTTTGTTATTGTTCCTTCTTATGAAACGGATTTTTAATTTAATTATAATTGACTTTTAAATTTTAAATTATCAATCACATTACTTAATATTGAATTAGCTCTAGGACATTTAACTATCGAGCTTATTATATATCTAAATTACAACGAGCACTTTCTATTTCCTGTATTTTAATTAAACTAGTAATTTCACTGTTACATTAAAATACACTCAGCTCTTTAGACTATTGTTCTAATCTCCTTTAAATTATATATATATATAAATATATATATATATATATATATATATATATATATATATATATATAGGTTGATTCAAATGTCTTCATACAAAGAAAATGTTTTCTGATGATTAGAATATCTCAATAAAAAATATCGTTGTGTGTTTCAAAAGTCTCCATACAAATAAATAAATTATTTACTGTTTAGCTATAATTTCTATTTCTATTATTTTATATTTGTTGTTTTAAGGTATGCTATATGCCAAACAACAAAGAATTGAAATCATATTAATGCCTGGAAGTAGCCGTAAAATTGCTGAAGAATTTAACAGAAAACATGGACTAACATGACGCACAATACTGCAGCAAAACTTTTTGTGAATTTTAAAAGAGTCTTCCATTTAATAAAATTAGATTACGCTAAAAAACAAAAAACAAAAAAACAACACATCTTTATTTATTTATTTCGCCCAAAATATTGTATGGATACTTTTGTATCACCCTGAATATATATATATATATATATATATATATATATATATATGTGTGTGTGTGTGTGTGTGTGTGTATAAATGCGATAATGTGTGTATGTCTGTTTGTGTGTATGTATGTGTGTTTGTGCGTCCGCTAAAATCTTTCGGCAGATAGAACAAAAATTCATAAACTTGGTATCATATTGAAGCTCCATTCTTCGCCCCCAAAATATCGAAAAATCGGCCAAAAACGTTAATTTTATTCACCCCGAAATCGACAATTTTTTACAGGGGCGGTGAACAAATACCGTACTGTAATGACGACAGCCGGTTCTACGCATGCGTCAGATGACATCATGACCTGATTTACTTTAAATAGTTGAAGAACTGACTACATTTCATGTACGTCGTGTTAGCTCAGTTGGTTATGGCGTTGGTTCATTATCTGCCCGTTTTGGGTTCGAATCGTGGTGTGAGATGTCTTTTTTTTTAAATTTTAATATTGAACTAGTGTTATTTAACCCATTTTTCTGTTTTTTTTTTTACTTCGCTTGTTCTTAGGTTTTCATGAACACCCGCGACCGACCACACACACACCCAAAAACACCCGGGTACCTACCGATTTTTTAAATTTTAATATCGAAACAGGCTTATTTAAGCCATTTTTCACGCGTTATTTTTTTGCGTTCGTTTTTCAGTTTTCTTTTTTGTTTTTTTCGATTTTTACATTTAACATCGTTCGTTTGTCTTACGTTAGTTTCTTTTGCGTTTTTTTTTCGCGATGTTTTGATTACCCCCCCCCACACCGCCCGGTTTTCATCGATTACCACACACACCTACAAACACTCGGGCAACGCCGAGCAGCCCCCTGGCTTGTGTATATATATAAAAGTGAATGTGTGTGTGCGTGTGTGTGTGTGTGTCTATGTGTGTGTCTGTGTACATTTCCCTACGCGATAACTCTGTAAATTTTTAGTCTACAGACTCGAAATTTGATATACAGGGTACTGAGATTTGGGAAAATCGATCTAATCGGTCTTCAGTCAGAAATTTTGCGATTAAGGGTTCAAAGTTCAACGATTTAGCCTTTGAGAACTCTACCAAACTCCTCCGACAATTTTCAGTCTATGCACTTGAAATTTTAGATATAGATTCCTTGGACATGGGTCTAACTTAACAACTTGATTTGAGCCCAAAACAATAAATGTTAAGGGGTCATAATAGGGGTCAAAGTAATAAAAAAATTGACCTCTGCGGTCTCTTCCAAATTACTCAGACAACGTCGGGTCTAAATATTTGAAATTTTACATAAAGGGTATTCAGAGATAGGGCAAGCTTTTTCATCAGTTTGGGTCGAAAATCTTTAGTTACCAATATATGAATGCATGTATGTATATCTGTTTGTATGTCTGCCTTAAACTGTAAATAGAGGTGACGGATTTTAACAAGATTTGTATCGTTTTAAAGTTGGACCTTTCATACGACAAATATCGAAAAATTGGCTAAAATCATTAATATCTTCCCCTTAAACTAGGCACTTTTCTACAGGGGGGGTCACCTTTTTCGCCGATATTTTTGAAAGTTATCCTCTCCTTTAGATTGTCTAGCCTTAATTTTAACAAATGTCGCTTCCGGATTGGCGATGGTCGTAAGAGCAAAAACGTAAGGTTTTACCCCGTTCTTTTCCTCCTTTGAGGTACGGGTTCGAGCCTGCCTTCCTCCTACCACTTTTTTTTGCTCAACATACACATCCAAACACCCGGGCAACGGCGGGCCGAAATGCTAGTATATATACATACGTACATACATATATATATATATATATATATATATATATATATATATATATATATATATAAGTTTGGTTGTTAAATTTTAAATTCTGAAAAAACAACATATAGACACATATATTCGAATTAAGAACTTATTCTTTATCTCTTCCTATAATTATCAACAACTATTTTTCATATTTGTGCTGAAAAGCAAAATAAGTGTCTATTCACAGCTGAACATTTTGCTAACCGCAAAAAAATAAATCCTCAATTCGAATATATGTGTCTATATGTTGTTTTTTCAGAATTTAAAATTTAACCACCAAACTTATATATTGCTCTATTCTTAAATATTGAGCTTTTTCATTTTTGGCTAGGATCACCCTGAAATTGTTACTTCAAGTAATATCTATCAGGATTTTCATCTGAATTCTATCAGTGTCTTATCTCGCTATATATATATATATATATATATATATATATATATATATATATATATATATATATATAGATAGATAGATAGATAGATAGATAAATAGACACACACACACACATATATATATATATACACATATATATATATATATATATATATATATATATATATATATATATATATATATATATATGCCATTGGCTGATTAGGAGTGGCGCGGTGTAAACTAGGAAGCTGATCGGCTAACTATAATCTCAATAGAATGTGCGTATATAAAAACGAGAGATAACCATAACTCTTCACTAAGCCTGAGGAATCCTAGCGTGGATTAAACGCAGATTATTTTTCGTAGCTTAATTGCCATATATATTTTCATAACTATATATATATATATATATATATATATATATATATATATATATATATATATATAGAACAGTAGACTACGAATACATGTTTCGAGGTACTACCTCTTGCAAGCGTAGATTCGAACCGCAGAACACATGTATACTGTAGGTGGGTTCATATATATATATATATATATATATATATATATATATATATATATATATATATATATATATATATATGGTATATAAAAATTCCAAGTGAAAGAAAGGGCATGATTGTGTAAAAGAAATGAGATGCGCGTGTCAGCTAAGGTGAGGTGGAACGTCCAGTATATGGATAGCACAAAATACTACCAAAAGCTATTTTCATCGAGAGCTAGCAGAGAGTTAAAGGAAAACCAGAGTATCACGACTAACGCTACAAAGGCGTGTTCAAGAGAGCAGCAATAAGTACTATAACTGTAATGGAAATGATCGTGTGTCTTCGAAGATTGTGTTGGCTCGCGCAGCAGAAGCCGTTAGGAAAAGAAATGTACAGTCTTGGACGGACAAGAGATTGCGCAAGCAAGAGCCAGTACCTTCATTTATTGAGGCGGCCTACGTGTGTGTCCGTTATAGTAAGTCTTTTAAGAGAGCGATTGGGTCGGCCTCACCTTCAGGCAACAGGTGTTTAGTTTTCTTCACTCCGTGCCATTGTTCGAAATACGACGAACTGACTCTGATTAAGATATCTATGTATGTGCATATGCCGAAGTAAACCTAACTGCATATTTTATATTGAATCACTCCATACTCTTTCTCACTAGTATATATTCCCTATTTCTCCCGGATTTTAGCGAACACCCATGGCATTATAATAAATATAAATGTGCATTTATTTGTATTTAAATAAATATATGTATATATTCATAAATCAGTTATATACTTATATGACAGACGAATTTTAAATACAAGTAAACAATGGGACTTTATTTTTTATCATACAAATGTGAGGCTTATATTGCAAAGATGTATTTTTTGGAATTTATAGTTTAAATACAAGTTCGGGCACAGGGCCGCCGCGGCTCCCGTAATCTAGCGGTTTAGTTTTTACATAGGTACACATTAAATTAGGCTGCATTTTTGGCAAAAACACAAGCAATGTTGTTCACAATGTAGTCTATTGTGTCTGGTCTATCAGTGTAGATATGGGACTTTACACATCCCCAAACAATGTAGTTTAAGCGGAGTTAAGTGGTCAGTTGATGAGGCCAAATGAAGGCAAAACTCTACTCTTGGACTTCCGGTTCGTGGCTTTTGTGGGCTGCGACGTTGTTCGGCTGTGGAAATACTGGACTGAAATACATAAGGTCCAGGGTTCGAGTCCTAATAACA
>NC_136496.1:25180150-25187650 GCF_053919585.1 Euprymna scolopes | reverse complement strand
ATTATTGTTGTTGTTTTTGTTGTTCTATAAGGTGCTCTTGTTATTATTGCTATTTAGTTAGTTTTTTAATTTCTCTCCATTTTCACTTTGTATATTCTCTTTTCTTTGCTTTTATTTAATGATGCATGACGTATCGTTGTCATATCTGGGCTGGGGTCTCGACAACTAGTCTCTCGTTCTGGATATGGTCCAAAAAAGAGTCTCCATTTTAATAACTTCCGCTTTGTCAATTAAGCTCCAAGCCTGCCTTATCGCCGCAATGTTGTATCCCTGTATTTGTTTTACATGTATTTTAATGGAATGTGCCCCGATGAACTCCTTGCACTTGTACCCCCCCCCCCGATGTATATATCCGCGATAAAATGCGAAATCCTTTTCGAAACGTATCGGTATAAGGAAGTACTGATATTCAGTAATTTAAATGTAACGTAAACCAACATCTTGTTTATCTTCCTTATGCATGCCACTAAATATTAGCCCCTGACTTCCAAGTGACGATTGGAGTGGAAGTGAGTAAAAAACACAAAACTGAATACACGTCTTTCATATCGCCATGATAAGGAAAAAAGTTTAAAAAAGAAAAACATTCAGTTTAACAAGAAAGTTCTTGCGCTGATATCGTGATCTGTTTCAGCATGTTTTCAGCCTAGCTTGAATTGAAATAAGAAACTTGTGCGAATTTGCATTTTTCTACATACTAGTTTCTACGTACTTTAAAAAGATATAATTGTTTTGAAACGATTGTTATTTATACGATTAGCTGGGCCGGAAAACTCTCGTTTAAATGATATACAACTTGAACGTATTATAACGAAAACTTATTATAAAATACATCATTTGATATCAAAATTAAAAATTCGTCAAGAACTTTATTATCAACCTAATAAACAAAACAGTTGGTATAAATCCCATAGTTTACACACTTATGTGCGAATATTGCCAAGTGTTGTTTTTTAAACTAAATATGAACATTCTACTTAAAGATAAAAAAACACCATTGTTGTAGACATACTGTTTTATGAACTATTATATGCAAAAAAAAAACAGTCGAAGTAACATCCCCATTTAGATTTTAGTGATAAAGAAAAATAAAAAGCATTGAAAATTTAGTCACATCTTTGATACAATATAACTTAAACATGATTAGTCAACCTGTTATGGAGAGATAAATGCACAGGTATCGTGTCGTTAGCGATTGCTGTGAAGTTTGACTTAATGGTTTACGTGGCTGGTGCGAATGTGAATAGATAAATTTAGTCACATATTTAAAACCATATTTTCACCATCAACGTACTGATCCCCAGCTGATTCAAGTTGATATGAATGACTCTAGTCACACAGTAGCGCGTTGCTTTAACAAGCCTCTTTGAACTCGCCTTTAATTCTGATCTTGGCGACTTGCATCAAATCAGTTGGAAGGGCCACTGAAAAAAAAGTTTCTGCGTCATTCTACCGCTCCAGAACGTATTTCACTCCCAACGCAATCCTTTATCTGTATAAGAGACAAAGACGTCCTAAAATTGATCACGGTTGCTACATATGAGGGAAGCTGCTCAGGGTATCTATTTTGGCTTGACAGAGTTCAAATTCGGCTTCAAAACCTGATAAGTGATACCTTTTTTTTCTACTCTGCAACCTTTTCCGTGAACGAAGCTTCTTTCGTAGAGCTGCTCACTTGTAGAACTATGTTCCTCTAGTCTACTGACCGGATGACTACAACAAAATCGTATACAAGTTCAATGTAAACAAATTTTGTTGAGTTCTTCCTTTAAACAGTAAACTACGACCTAAATTCCATCACCGTACACGCATTAACCCTTGTCCTTAATTGGCCTTGGGGTGATGTACAGATAGTTTGAGTAAAAATTTTAGAAATCCGAATAATGCTGTATATATATATATATATATATATATATATATATATTATATATATATATATATATATATATATATATGTGTGTGTGTGTGTGTGTGTGTGGGTGTGTGTGTGTGTGTATTAAATGATTAAAATATGTGTTGTTCTTGTTTCTAAGAGTATCTTTGTAAAAAAAAAACATTTTCATAGAAATGCACTTATTTTTTTTCTTTTACTCTCTTGTGGTATCGGAGAGAAATGTACGTGCCCGATGTCTTTAGGGTCGATACCACCATCAATTATCTATAAAATAGCCACCTTGGCCCTCGTCAAATCAAGTTCCTTAACGTAACATAGGAGATGAAGCTATCAGAAAAAAATGCATTTACTATGTTGCATTAATATTTTTTCATGTTTCTTAACATGAAAACATATTAATGCAACATAGTAAATGCATTGTATTAAACGAACATGTTAATGCTGTATTAAACGAACATGCCATGCTTGCTCAGCATCGATCTAAAACGCCAACGTATCGACAATTCAGTATGCTGTTTGCAACTATTTAAAACACGCTAATTATTTCTGGAGTCAAATCGGGTCCTAACTAAATGGACATTATGTGATTGCCGTTCAAAAAGGTCAAACATGCAAACATAATGAAACAAATTATTTTGAAATGTGAAAAAAAAAACCCAACATTTTTCACGTATTACATTAAAAATAAATTTAAAAAAATATCATTTGTGCAACAAGAAATTATTTATCTCCCCCCCCCACTCACCCAAAATGCTGTAACACAAGATCAAGAATGTGGAATTTAAAGAAGAAGCGCAAGAGAGAAAACTCACTTAGAACTGCAAACATTTCCTAGAGAGCTCCATAAGTATCACTCATTAGCAATACACTAAGCGCTTTTTAAAGGGGGTGATTTTATACAAAATCGATTAAAAATAAATAGATAAATAATATTGTATAAGTCACGCAATCAAAAAATACACACGATCATATAATTTTATTAATAACTGGCAGGTGACCCGGCGTTGCCCGGTTGTAAAATAAGCATAAATATTATATTTGAATTCATGCAGAAACTGAGACATGTGGATTCGAATATTATGTGTTCTTTCTAAATAGGTCACTTCTTGTAAAAATGCTCGAACTGAAATCAAAACCAAAACCTAAAGACAATGACTAAAGTACGATAACCATTAGGCCAGCTTGACATAATATTTAAAAAATGTTTCCAAACCTAACCATTCTTAACATGAGGAATCTGTCATGTGAATGATTTACGCATGCACATTCGTTAAACAGTTGACAAACAGATAAAAATTCGATGACCCCCCCCAGCGTACCAATTTTTCAATGTTGACTACTAAGCAGTCCTTTGTCCAGATGAAAATCGATTAAAAGTTGTCCACGTGTCTGAATACTTCAAGTTTGTAAAATTCGTTGAGTCTATAGGTTGATAAGTGTCCTCACACACAGGCATTCACACTTTCATATATATATATATTCATATATATATATATATATTCATATATATATATATATATTTATATATAATTGCTATAATAATTATTAAATACCTACAAACACTAGCGTTTCATAGTGTTTCGTCCTTTCGAGAATCATCAGCGTAGGTTGTCATGATTAACACCGGTCGGTAGAAACGAAGACGGCAAAGAAGCCATTTCTGACTCCATTAGCAAGGACCAAATCCAATCGGCCACCGTTAACGAGGAGAAATTTCGTTGAAACTTGAACATTTATTTTTAAATGATTTTAACGTCTGTCAGAGTGGTCTAATCATTATATAATGATCGGCCAATGCGAGCTAAATTGATCGACTTTATTTCAACTGTAAAATGCTCCATAATAAGAAACGAGTTTCTTAAAGGGATTGACATAATTATTTACTATAATAATTATAAACTACCTACAGACACTAGTGTTTCATCCTTTCGGGGATCTTCAGAAATGTGTGTCACGATAACCACCGGTCGATGGATTCGAACCCGGCAATATATATATATATATATATATATATATAATTTATATGATCAGAAAAACAACACCTTTTATTTATTAGTACACAATTTTCCATGGAAAATTTTTTAAAGATGGCAACCTCGATAAAAAAATTCCATCCCCATGTGAGTTTTTAAAAACAAATTTTGACTGCAATTAATTTGACTTTAATTGTCTCTGAAGAGAACGGTAAAAAATGAAGATTCGGTATGCTATAATTAAAACAACCGTTTGTCTTTTTACCCTTCGAAACAGCTGTCAGACTAAGGAGAAAAAAATATATAATAACATGTCTTAAAAATAATAAAAACAAAAATTGTGTACTAATAAATAAAAGGTGTTGTTTTTCTGATCATATAAATTATATTGCTCTGAATTCTCATCGAGCTAAACCGAAGTTAATATTGGTACAATTATCAATAAAATACCATTTAAAAGGTATTAAAATTGATTGTTAAAAAAATACATATATATATATATATATATATATATATATATATATATATATATATATATATATATATATATGGTTTTCTAAATGGTTTTCTAACTAAATATATATATATATATATATATATATATATATATATATATATATATATATATATATGTTTATCGGTATGTGTTCTTTATTTAATATAGAAATTAAGATTTCTCCATTCTCCATCCCACATTTCCTATCCTGGTAAAATCCCGACTTACACATTCCTTTTAAGTCAAAGTCCACACTTTATAAGGCTATACTGCGTACATTACTTCAGTCAGATGACGTGATGGCACGCAGATCGCAAGAAAACTATTTCTACACACGAAAACGAGGCTACATCCAAGATGGCGGACGGATACACACAGAACTAGAGTGATACAATCATTTCACAAATATGGAATGAATGTGGTCAGCGGTAAAGTATTTTTGGTCATCAACAGGCCAAATTTAGTAGTTGTAGCAAAAGGGACAATAGGAGGACTGATAAGATGCAGCTATTAACGGCAACTGTGTTTTTTTGTCTTATTATTTCTTTTTATGTTATTATTTTTATTAATAGTTTTAGTTTCAGTTTTAGGCGTCTAGCTGTTTGTTTATCTTTATATTTTTTGAATTTTATTTATATAAATAGAGAAGCAAGGAGTTTCTTGTTATCATGAAGAATGGCTTGAAACAGAGGACTCCATTTTACTGTCCTGTCGATTTCTTTCTGTTTTCTACCGAGCTTGGATTTTGCTCTATTTTTTCACTTTCTCTCATCTATTCTGTCTCTCGTTATCTCCCTCTCTTTCTTTCTCTCTCTCTCTCTGTCTATCTCTCTATATTCCGTCTCTCCTTTTCTCTCCTATTTATTCTCTCTTCTTTTCTTTCTTTCTAATCTATTGTCTCTCATTTTCTCTTTATTTTGTTGTCTCTCTTTTTCTCTCTCATCTATTTTCTCTTTTGTTTACTTTCATCTATTCTATCTCTCTTTTTTTCTGTCTCATTTACTTTGTCTGACAATTCTATCTTTAATAAATCACTAGTATTTCAGCCCGGCATTGCCCGGGTGTTTGGGGGTGTATGTTGAGCAAAAAAAAAATAAAAGTCAATTTTTTAAAATTTGACCCCTATTATGACCCCTTAATATTTATCTTCTTGCCCTCAACTCAAGTTTGTAAGTTAGATCCATGTCCAAGAAACCTGTATCTAAAATTTTAAGTGTTTAGACCAAAAATTGTCGGAGGAGCTTGGTAGAGTTCTCAAAGGTCAAATCGTTGAACTTTGACCCCTTTAGAGCCAAATTTCTTGCCGAAAATCGATTACAAAGATTTTCCCAAATCTCAGTACCCTTTATATCAAATTTCGAGTCTGTAGACTTAAAATGGTTATTGCGTAGGAAAATGTACGCAGACGCACACACACACACACACACACACACACACACGTCCATTTATATATAATAGATATGCCTATACGTCATATCATATTCAATATATTTCATTCACATTCGCACGGGCACTAACACACGCATATATATATATATATATATATATATATATATATATATATATATATATATATATATATATATATATATACTAGCATTTCAGTCCGGCGTTGCCCGGGTGTTTGGAGGTGTAAGCGGTCAATTATTTTAAACTTTTATCCCTATTATAACCCGTTAACATTTATTGTTATAGGCTCAAATCAAGTTATTAAGTTAGATGCATGTCCAAGGAGCCTACATCTAAAATTTTAATTGTTTATACCAAAAATTGGCGGGGGAGTTTGGTGAGTTCTCAAAGGTCAAATCGTTGAACTCTGACCGAAAAACGGATTACAAAGATTTTCCCAAATCTCAGTACTCTGTATATCAAATTTCGAGTCTGTAGACTTAAAATTGACAGAGTTATTGGTAGAAAAATGTATACAGACAGACAGACACACGACACAGACACATACACACACACGTTCACTTTTATATATACTAGCATTTCGGCCGGCGTGGCCTGGATGTGTATGTTGAGCAAAAAAAAAAAAAAAAGTGGTAGTAAGAAGGTAGGCTCGAACCCGTACCGCAAAGGAGGAAAAGAATGGGATAAAACCTAACGTTTATGCTGTTACGACCACCGCCAAACCGGAAGCGACGTTTTTTAAATTAAGGCTAGACAATCTAAAGGCGAGGATAACTTTCAGAAATATCGGTGAAAAAAGTGCCCCCCCCTGTAGAAAAGTGCCTAGTTTAAGGGGAAGATATTAACGTTTTTAGCCAATTATTCGATATTTTTCGTATGAAAGATCGAACTTTAAAACTATACTGATCTTGGTAAAATCCGTCGTCTCTATTGAAAGTTTAAGGCAGACATGCAAACATACATACATACATACATACATTTATATATTGGTAAATAAAAATTTTCGACCCAAACTCATGAAAAAGCTTGCCCTATCTCTGAATACCCTTTATGTAAAATTTCAAATATTTAGACCAGAAATTGTCTGAGTAATTTGGAAGAGACCACTGATGTCAATTTTTTACAAACTTTGACCCTTATTATGACCCCTTTATATTTATTGTTTTTGGCTCAAATCAAGTTATTATATTAGATCCATGTCCAAGGAACCTATATAAAAAATTTCAAGTGCGTAGACCCAAAATTCTTGAAGGAGTTGGTAGAGTTCTCAAAGATCAAATCGATGAACTTTGACCCCTTACCTTCAAAATTTCTGGCCAAAAACACATCACATCGATTTTCCTAAATTTCAGTACTTTGTATATCAATGTTCGAGTCTGTAGACTAAAAATTGACAGAGCTATTGCGTAGGGAAATGTACACAGACACACAGACACACACACAGACACGTTCACTTTTATATATATACTAGCATGGGTGCCCGAACTTGCCCAGGTGTTTGACGGTATCTGCTGAGCAAAAAAAAAAACAAAAAAAACAAAAAAAAAACGGTACATTTTTTAAAACTTTGACCACTATTATGACCCCTTAAAATTTAATATTTTGGGCTCAAATCAAGTTATTAAGTTAGATCCATGTCCAAGGAACCTATACCTAAAATTTCAAATGTTTAGACCCAAAATTGTCGGAGGTGTTTGGTAGAGTTATCAAGTTCAAATTGTTGAACT
>NC_136496.1:25165150-25175150 GCF_053919585.1 Euprymna scolopes | reverse complement strand
AAGTATTTTTGGTGAAATCGTTCAAGCCATTTAATGTGCTGTTGATGCAGTGTGGCACAATGATGTAGCCCCTTTTAAGGGAGCTAAGTGCTTCTACATTAATAACCGCTATATCTAGCTTCTAAGCTTGTGCCTGACTTTGTGATGCAGCTAAAAACGTTTCATGCAGGTGTTTTGTGGGTTTGGGAATGTTAGATCATGCCGCTTGGTTTTGAATGACAGGTGTTATGAAACTTTTAGCAGTGTCAAAATCATTCTAGAATGGTCAGACTTATATGCGGATATCTGAAGTCGAAAAACAAAGCATTGTATGAAACGCATATTTCTCTCGTTCATTCTCTCTCTTTCTTTCTCTATTTCTCTCATTCACTCCTTTTCTCACTCTTTCAATGAAGAAAGGGAAAATTAAAATATAATTTCATTTGCTTTAAACAGTTGAGGCCTTGCGCGCTATACGCGATGGGTCGACAAAAGATACTTCATACTTGTTAAGTGTTAAATAAATTATATATATTTTTATAAAAATGCATTTGTCACTATTTTTATACAATTATTCGATTTCAGCATACCATTTATGCCGACGATGAGAAGATGCCTGTAATGACCACACAAGATGCGACCCATACCAGACAGTTATAACTGACGACAGAGCGACCCGTTTTTGTTGATGTTTCTAGCATGTGTCTATCGTTTAGATATCCTTGGATATCGTTCATTCCCCGTAGAGCTGATTGCGTTCCTAACCAGGTAACCCTCCAGGAAAGCGATAGTATCACATTGTTAACGTAAATCAAGGGTTGTTTCTCGCATAGAAACAAGCACGATCCTGCGGAAAAATACACGGACACAAGATTTAAAAAAAATCAATCACAAATTGATCAAGTATTATATAAACCACAAATTGATCAAGTATTATATAAAAAATGATCAAAAGATTAAATGTTTCGAAAAAAAAAACTAACAGGGGAAGATTGAGGTTTTTCAAAAACGAAATAAATAAATATTAATAATAATTTTACATTAGAAAAATGATCAAAAGAATTTATGCCAAAAAAAGGTGATTAATACTTGAGAATGATTGAGAGGAGAGAAAAAGACTTTAAAATAATCATTGTGCACATGACCCGATGACATTTTCCAGTCAGAGCAAAGGTCACAAAAAAGGGGGGAGTTGCAGAGTAAGTTCTTCCCATGTGTCGATGTCGATTTGTAAGACTTTCAAATTATTCTTTGTAGAGTCCCTGAACCTCTTCTTAGGCTTATGTTGAGGGCGCTTGCCATTTTCCAGCTCTCCGTAAAAAAAATTATTTTGGCAGCCTACAATCTTCTATTTGACCCAAGTGGCCCACCCAACTCATGTGAGATTTGATTACAAGAGTCTCAACACTAGAGCAACATGCTCTCACAAGGACTTCAATATCGGGTACTTGTGCTTGTCACTTGATATTTAAGATACATCTCAAGTATTTTTGTTGAAATCGTTCAAGCCATTTAATGTGCCTTTGATGCAATGTTCATGTCTCCGATGAATACAACAGTGTGATTAGCACACAGGTCTTGTAAACGCAGATCTTAGTCATGTCTGTGATGCCACGATCAGACAACACTCTCTTCTTCAACCTTCCAAAAGCTACAGATGCGCTCTGAATTCGCCTGTGGATTTCAGTATCGAGACAGCCATCCCTCGACAGAGAACTACCAAGGTACACAAATTAATCAACTACTCCCTGTCTAGCACCACAGACCATGATGTTCGGCTCCACGTATGACTGGCCCGGTGCAGGAGTGAAGATCACCTTTGTTTTTGACAGACTGATCCTCAGACCAAAGGCAGTGCAGGAGTAAGCAAAGCTATCCATTATATGTTGCATATCAGTCTCAGTGTGCAACAAAAAACAGCATCGTCTGCATGCAGTAACTCCATGACCAAGACATTATGCAACTTGGTTCTGGCATTAAATCTTCTAAGATTAAAAATGCGACCTGTGGTTCGAAAATTTAACATGCCACCTCTATCTCTATCTCGAAACGCATGAGCAAATAGAGTAGCGAAATATATAGAGAAAAGAGTAGGAGCAAGAATATCAGTTGTCTGACACCATTGTCAATTGGGATTTCATCAGACAATTTTCCGTTAAACAAGACTCGAGCTTTCATGTCTCTGTGCGGTTTCTTGAATATTCTCACAAAGGTTGGAGCACACCATACTTTTTCTAAGATTAACCACAGTGTCTCCCTGTTAACCGCGTCAAATGCTTTGGTTAGATCCACAAACACTTGATACAGTGGTATCTGTTGTTCAATGCATTTCTCCTGGACTTGCAGGGCTGAAAAAATCATATCCATAGTTCCTCTGCCAGACGTAAAGCCAATTTGTGACTCTGGAATAGCATTAGGATAAACATCCTCCAGTAACCTGTTTAATAGAAGTCGTGCGAGAACTTTCCCAACAGCTTCCAAAAGCATAATCCCACGGTAGTGGTCACAAACATTCTTCTGTCCCTTTCCTTTATCCAGGTTCACCAAGACACCATCATTCCAATCATGTGGAACAAGAGCACCTTCCCAGATTTCCTCAACATGGATAGAATTAGCAATATTCGCACCTCCAAACTTAAGAAGTTCCACCAGAACACCATCCAAACCAGGTGCATCGCCACTGCTGATTTGTGTGATACCCAACTGCACCTCAACCAGATTAGGCAAACGATCCATTCTGACTATAATATCACATTGTGGTAGGCTATCAATTGCATCAGCATCTACTGCTGAGGGATATAAAGAATATATATATATATATATATATATATATATATATATATATATATATATATATATATATATATATATATAAATTATAAAATAATGTTTTGGAAAGAGCACAGATATGCGAACCTGAAAATGTGCAACACGTAAACGACATTATTTCATTAATAAAGATAGTTTTAATTGTGCATTTATTTTAAAATATTCCCAATGCTCTTATAAGATTGCGTTAAAATTACAGAAAGATATCATCGAAAATAAAGAATCTATTTAAGTTCAAACCTTTCAGTGCATTTTT
Source organism: Euprymna scolopes (assembly GCF_053919585.1). NCBI lineage: Eukaryota > Metazoa > Mollusca > Cephalopoda > Sepiida > Sepiolidae > Euprymna > Euprymna scolopes. The sequence continues at coordinate 25,172,086 of NC_136496.1, read as the reverse complement.
GGACGCATTTTTGGACTATTAAAAATGTTATGCAGACGAACGCAAATATTTCACATATAAATTATGGATACGACGTAAATAAGACTAAAAAATATGAGCGATATTAAAAGGCGATACACCGTGTTTTTATAAAATGTATTTACAAATAAAAACATGTTCTACAAAGATAATCTCTATATTAATAAAGTAGCCGCAGGAATTCCCCTCCAAAAAAAAAGTTTCGTGGGTTTGCAACAACAGATGCCACATACAAATTTTACCCAGCTATGCTAATAGCCACTATCTTATATATTTTTCGAGCACCTCTTCAGACGCATTCATAATAAAATACTACATTACATCCTAAAAGCAACAACATCACAATCGCAACATCGTTAGCGAAAGAGAAACTTATTTTTTCATCTAAATATTTAGACCTATAACCGCCACCAGTCAACATTCAGTGGAAGTCTACATGTTTAACAGATTATACTCTTAACTGTCTGTAAATGGCTCATACTTACACAGTTATGTCATTATCTTTCCTGCAGTAGAATAAAAAAAAAGTCTCCCTCGGGAAAGTCCGCTATCTCAGATTGGTTGCCAGTTAATATACTTATTTCTACAGTAGATCATTTTAAACTATGACTTCAATAGATTACAATATGGCGTCGCTAGGACAAATAATTATTCGCCCGGCGTCAATTTCATTAATAGACATTTAATTTTCAATATATAACAACATCAAGTGAATCGTCCACCGCTTTCATGTAACTAATGACTGTTTAGCTTTTCTGCTAAGATTAAAACATACACAAACATACGTTTACTCTTAGATACAATACATATCTGCTACATGCTTTCTTTTCTTTCTTTTATTGTCATTGTGGTCGTAGCTGTCAAATGTAAACAACTCCCTAGTAGTTGCTGATCGATATTATATCAGACGCGGTTTAATGATTAATGTTTGCTTATTTTTCCATTTACATATGATATTTTATACATTAACTAATTCCTTAGGATTTCTCAATCTGATCGCCTACGAGCGGGGGTCGACGTTTGCACAAAACATATATGTCGCGGTTTGGTAATTAATGTTCACTTTCTTTTTTTATTTATAGATTTTGTTCTTATGAATGTACTAGGGAACACTGGATAATGATGCTATTATTTAGAAAACCATTACTAATGTGAGAAGAGGACTTTCACCTAACAAATTAATAACAGATGCTGTAAAACAGATAAATAAATCCTCGTAACCTTATAATTTTCCTAATTTCAAAAATTCTGGAAACTTATTCCAAACATTTCAGTAAAATACATTCACGAGTAAAAAAAATATACATAACGTCTTTTAACACTCGATAATCGCACAAACATAAAATTAACACAACTTCTTAATACGGTGCAATTTTGCTAAACGAAAACATCTATAGCATCTTTGAAGTCTTGATAATCGCTCAAAATTATTAAAATTAATGATTGGAAATCTTACAATTTTACTACGGTTAACCATAACAAAAGTTTTCAGATTTATTGGCATTTTAACACGCATTGCAAGCTCTTTCCTTGCGCGCACAGAACTACCATAAAATATTGCTCTGTTCTTGCTCGGACGGAACCCTCTCAAAATGTACACGAAGCATTTGTTTTGGAATTTAAATATGCGCCAAATACCGATACACCACTACGCCACCCCCCAAAAAAACAGCCTTAAAATATAAAAGAAAGCTTTTATGCGTATCAATATTTACTTTTCTATTTATAAGCGATTATCAAGACTTCAATGATGCTATATTTGTTTTTATTTTTCGGGGCATTGTACAATCCTGTTTTCGATTTCATTTAATTTAATATACATGGACGATTACCTAGGCTTCAAAGCTTTAACTTATCATGTCCACCCTTTCCTTTTAGAACTGAATAAACGCTTTCAAATAAGTTAAAACACAAACATATTATGCAAGTAAATGTATTGTCTACGGAAACACTTATTTGTTATATATTTGTTTTTTACATAGTTTTTATTTTCTGTGGAGTAGTTTAGTATTTAGAAGATGTGCTATTGTTACGTTTAGAAAAAAATACGTGCAGTAGACCGACAATATAAATGAGGGCCGACTTGAATGATACTGTTATCGGTGGAATATAGTTATCTCCCACTTATTTCTCTCAATCTAATGAGTTTTCGAAAACCGTTGTTTTTACTAATTATTATTTTCCTAATGGACCATTTTTTTGTAATTTTTAAAAAAGTTATACTGAATTAAGCATGACCAATGAGTACGTAATAATGTTTTAACCTTAATTTTTTTTTAGAATCAGCCAGTATCTGCAAGTTATATCACAAAACCAGCACTAATCGCTAATACCCAACACTGCTGACAATCACAGACAATGGCTTCCATTAGTTGCCACTGGAAAGAAATGCCCGATGGTGGAAGCCAGATTATTTCATTTGGGCCCTAACCGCCAAGGTCTGCTATTTTCCAGAAACGGCAGTGACAACCAACAACAACCATAGTTGTATTTTTTGAGGGAGGGGTCCTTTAACGATTCTGTTGTAGATATGTGTCATTCTTCCAACGGGCAACGCCGGTTAACGGGTCCTACTAGTTGATAATATATTTAACTAGACATGTCATACTGTATTCAGTACTAGACATTATCCTCGAGTTTCTAAGGTCTCTCTGTACAGTTGTTTGTCAGAACAACCTGATATGAGGATACTTTCCCTAGAAGTAAACCCTGATCAAATATTCAAAACCACATAGTATTCGCTGCTTAAATAAGATCTCCTCGCTATGGCTCACTCACATTGGCTTTTAGAGAAATGGTGCATCTTCTCCAAGTGATATTACCTCAAGTAATAGTACGAAGCTGGATACTCCACCAGACTAGATAAATTCTTGTCTTGGAATCTAATAAGACTAAGAGACCAAAACGAAGAATATTCTACAACATATGAAAATGGTTAATTGGGGAGAGGAAGATTATGTTCTCTATTTCATTACTAACTCAGTGTTTGAGAGATAAGAAGTTTAATGGAAAATGCGAATATCTATGAATCTCATATAAAGTTCAAGTGTTAGCCGCAGGCAGTTGGCCCCTTGATTTCTGAGAACTTCAACTGAAGTAAAATAAAACAAATAGTTATAAATGGTTTAAATTTCTCGGCTTAAGTAATAGCTTATTATTAAGTGCACTTAATTTACTATTAGAGAGAGACGAGTGGAGTAATTGGCGACCCTACGTTGGACATTGCAAATAGACTTAGTCTATTCATCATCATATCGTATGAATCCGAAGACTTTCTTGTTGGCATTGGTTTTCTCCATATTGTTCTTGTCAGAATAATTACTCGAAATGTAACGTGAGTTCCATTGCCGGCAAAAACTAACAAAGGAAACAAATAAAAACCCGACCCGTCATTATCTTAAGTGCAAACGAAATGCATTTATTCGTGGTTCCTGCAAAACAAGAAAAATTTATTATATTTCAAAAGTCGTTTCGTACACACATGAAGTTTTTAAAAGGATATGTCGCCGCTACCGCTTCTCGACCTCGACTTTCACACGCCCATCTTGCCCGGTATAACTTCTCTCTCGACCATGTGGTGCATTTTTATCTCCTTTTCTTGTGACAAAAGTTTCTGCACACTTGCTAATTTGCATATGTGCTGCTTCTGTTGTTAATATTTTCGCTAGCCAGCTCTCCTTCGGCTGCTGTTGATACTTTCGCGCGCATATACGCGGTCTGTTACAGAAAGGCACTATGTACTTACGAGTGTGACCACGAGAAGGTTGCCAACATCCAAAGTGAAGTGGATTTTGTGGAATGAATTGCATCGGAACTTGAAAAACCCAAGTCATCATTCCGTGTCGTACGCACTGAATCGCCGTCACCTCTGGCTTAGACTATTAATGACTTGAATAGATTTTCCTCTACCTCTATTGAGCGACCGCCTTTAATTGCATTACATCTGATTAAACTTTCTGCCGTTCAACATGTAGGCTTTTAGAGTCTTTTTTTAAGGAGTCGCCACTTATCAAGGCCCAGAGGCCACTCGAAGATAAGGGTTAAACAGTATACAATGGTCAAAGGGAAACTGTCGTAGTCATCCTTAATAGTGGACATTTAGTGAATTGTATTATTTAAGGTGATGGCTCATCAAGAATTTGTTCACGTTAGACTTGAAGACAACGGTAATGTACTCCGTTGGAAAGCAGGAAAGTAGAAGAGAGTTCCACAGGCGTGCAGTTCTAAGAAATAAACTTTTGTTCATGGAATCTACGTTTAGGTTAAGGTACAGATAAAGAGTGGGTGAAATTATTGATAGTGGTTTCAGATAGACGAGTGTTTTTCGTGGAAGTACAGGACAGGGAGGGACTATAGATTGGAGCACAGACGAGCATAAAAATAACGATAAAATATTTTCATTAATATTTATAATTCAACTCAAATATTGGAACACTGTCATAAATTGGATTATATATTTATTGAAGAGAATACTAAAATATAAAATAGATATAGAAGACAGAGTGTAGCTTTCGATAGAATTATATGTATGCGCCAGTATTCGCCACTAGCTTCTTAAATGATGTGTTATTCATTTTATTGTTTGATAATAACGTGGTTTAAAATGAAATTAGTTATCATCGATCTATCTACCTATCTATCTATTAATATATCTATCTAACTATCTATTAATCTATCTATCCATCCCATTGTGAAAATAGTTGATATAGGGATATTTTATTGTCTATAGAATAAAGTGTAGCAATGGGTTTTAGCTGAGGATGTTTACATAAATTAGCTAAATTAAATAAACAAAATGACCTTGTCAGTCATACGTGAAAAGGTCGCACGCATAGATGCGCGTTTTTTTTTAATGATGACGTAACGGGACTGGGATCAAGAGGTCGGGAAGCTTAGTCAGTGGAAGAGTTTAAGTTTGGTCTCGGAAGTGAACAGACGGATTTCGAACCAGGAAGCGAGACTGTAAAGAACAAACATGTAGTTACGAAATGCAGACCTCTTTTTTGACCATTTAAGACAGCTGAAATAAATTTATATTTTAAAAATATAAAGTGTTGTTCTTTGGTTTCACAAAAGAAGAAAGAACAGAGGTCTCAATTGGTTATGGTGTTGGTAATTTCATGTGTCATCAGGGAACTCAGCAGTAAAGATAGAAGAACTCTTGAAGAAAGAAAAGGTATGAAGCATGTATTATTCTCCTTATAAAAAGATGATACTTTATGTAAATATGAATTGTAATGCCTCACTAATAAAAAAATTAAGACCGCTTTAAAATCCTTAAAAGAAACATTTTCTTAAAGATTTTAAAATCTTCCGACTTAAGGTTACTAATACTATAATCTAAAATGTTATGGAAACAAAAAGGTACATTCCAAAAGTTTTATTTAAAAATTTGCATTTTTATTAAATTAGGATTTTTACACATGATCAAAATTATAAGGCCAAGAGTATACATTGGTAGATTTATGGTAATTCTAATGTTTTTATTTCAGTTAGAGTTTAGCAATCACCGTGTCAAGGTGTTACCATGCCTAAAGCAAGAATACAAACCGAAGTTGAACGCTTTTGAATTCTAGAATTTCATAAGCAAGATTTGTCGCAGCGAGCGATAGCAGCTAAGGTAAATCGCAGTAAAACTCTTGTTTGTAACTTTCTAAAGAATACTGAGAATTAAGGAAAAGCAAAATCCTTTGGTAGGCCCATCAAAATTTCTCCTGCGTTGAGTAGGAGAATCAGACGGGTTGTTATGAATGACAGAGGACTTTTTCTAGTCAAATTAAGGCGGTTACAAATGCTGATTGCAGTCCAATAACCATCAGATGACACTTACAACAAACAGGTATGGTAAATAAAAAGCGTAAACAAATTCCTCGATTACTTCCACGTCACAAAGTGGGCCGCTTAAGATTTGGTCGTGAATACCAAACCTGGGACGTTGAGAATTGGAAGAAAGTCCTGTTTTCTGATAGGACAAAATTCAATTTGGATGGTCCTGATGGCTTCCAGCGATATTGGCATGGCAAAAACATGCCCCTTGGAATTTTTTTTCCATACGTCATAGTGGTGGAGGGTCCGTAATGGTATGGTGTGCCTTTCCTTAGAGAGGGGCAATGGAGCTCCAGGTGGTGCAGAATCATGAGACAGCAGCTAGTTATGTTAGCATGCTATAAAAATCATATTTAATGATGGAGGGTCATCATTATGTGGGGATGGCTGGTTATTCCAACAGGATAATGCTACAATCCACATTGCAAGACGGACCTTGAACTTTATACAAGAAAATGGAGTCCATCTCTTGGGGCATCTTGCATGCTCACCGGACTTGAAACCAATTGAAAATGTTTGAGGATGGATAACAGAGAGGTTTATCAAAATGGCAAACAATATTCAACAAAAAATGAACTCCGTGAAACCATCTTCAGAAAGTGGAGCAGGATCCCCTGCACCTTAATGGAAACCCTTATTTCTAGCATGCCTCAAAGAATTTTTGAAGTCATCAAAATTAGTGGAGGTTTGATTGTTGAATGTTTTCATAAACTTTTCATACACTTTTTGTACAATTTAATAGAATTTTTGTCTCTAATCATATAATTTTGATCATGTGTAAAAAGCTTAGTTTAATAAAAATGTAAATTTTAAAAATAAATCTTTGGAATGTAGCCTTTTGTTTTCATAACCTTTTAGATTGTAGTATCGGTAACCTTAAGTCGGAAGAGTTTAAAAGCTATCTTTAAAAAAAGTTTGTATTTTATTAATTTTGATCAGCAGTGTATATACCCGTGTGATAACATCATGACTCAGTTTATACGTCGATAGCATACATATTATTATTACGTATTATTATTACATATTATTATATTATATGTCGATATCATACGTATTATTATTACGTATTATTATTGCGTATTATTATATTAT
>NC_136496.1:25147650-25160150 GCF_053919585.1 Euprymna scolopes | reverse complement strand
GGTGAACGAGATGTGTCTAAAATAGCTTACTGTTTACGTCGTGATTTCGCGTAATTAACGAGAACCCTGGGGTGTATATGCGTGCTATAACGGCGGGAAGATGTCGAGAACGTTTCGAATATCCTCGCGAGAGGTTGAAGTCAAATCTCCTTTGTTTCTTCACACACACACACACACGCACACACACACACACATATATACATATATATATATATATATATATATATATATATATATATATATATACTAGCAGGACCCGTTAACCGGCTTTGCCCGGTTGAAGCATGCCCACTTCGTATAAAATTAAAGTACGGTTGTTGTTTGTGACCACTACCCAACGTCGTAATGTTAAAAACGACTTTCAGAATAGACACCCCCAACCTCCTCATGTTCAGAACTGCTTTCTTAAACACCCCCCAACCACTTCATGTTAATAACGTCTTTCAAAATAGACACTCGATTATATTAGTTGGGGGGGGTGTCAAAGTACTTGCCCCAAATTAAACTTTAAGATTCTTTGTAATTATACTCACCCGCAAAGACTACAACCCTAAAAAATTTTGAAAGATAGAGTATCGGTTGGAGAGATGTATATTTGTTTATGATGCGTGCGTACAAATCTGGCGGCCACTAAAGTACAGAGCATAATGCATGTCTTTATATCTCGAAAACTACTTGCCCCCGCCAAAGTTAAAAGAGATGGTCTTATTCAGCATAGTCAAAAACCTAGAAAAGTCGTCATTTTAAAGAAAATTCTTGAGGTGGAGCTGACGTAAAAAAAATACCTTAAAAAATGTTAATGTCTGAACTGTGCGGTTAATGAGTCCGTAAAAGAGAAGTACACACAAAAACAAATATATAAAAAATAAGTGTTTCCTTAGCCAATATAATTTAGGAAACATGTCTAGTTTAGCGGCGTAAATTATTTGGCAGACACAAAATTATAACAACTATTTATTTTTATATAAAGCCATTATTAAACCCAAAGTTCGAAAGAAAATCAGAGAAAATTTCATTTTTATCATTTTTCCATATTTTTTATTAAGCTAAATGTATGACAATCGAAGCTGCCATATTGCTTTTAAAATTTGGCCTTTCTAAGCTTTGAAAGATTGGCCTTTTAAGGCCAAATTTGTCCTATTTATTTTATTTCATGGAGCCATGTTTTTATTAAAACCATTAAAAAAATAAAATTTATCTAATAAGTCCAAGCTGACAAAACTTAAACAGGCTAAATTTAATATCAATTGCGCCCCCGAATGTCGCAAATTTATTCTACAAAAGTGGTGTAAAATATAATAAAAATGTAATTTTTTCTGGTTTTATTTGGTGTAGAATATTTTTCTATATAAAAATAAGATTTTCTTTATAATTAGTTTGTCTGTCAATAAATGAAAACAACACAAAATTATGTGTGAGGGTCAGATGCGGTTGTCGCGATAAGTAACATGTTCGAAGCCTAGGTAATTTTGGAAAATAAACAATTTAAACCGTCCACAGTATAAGTAAATGTAATAAAACATGATATAAAGTTAAAAAAAACACAAACACACACACGCACATACACACACACACAAACACACACACACACACACACGAAAACCAAACAAAAAATAGCGTGGTGTAAGAGTTGTAAAACAACTGCCAGATCGAGAAATAAATAACGTTTTTATTCATTTTTTTAGCTTTTTCGTTTGTTTGTTTGTTTGTTTGTTTGGGTGATATTGGTGTGTAGGCCTTTTGGGCATAGATAAGTGTAAGGTTAGCAGTATTTAATATTCTGTGTTTATAATTCGTATGTATAGCCTCATGTAGAGAGCGCTGACATTTTCGAGTGTTGGATTGGACTCAGCCTATCAGAAAGTGTGGATTTTGATACAAGAGAAATTATTATTTTGGAATTGGGTAACAGAAATATTATGTTATGTGTATGTAGCTAATAACCAGTTACGATGTGTGCAATGAAAGTATCGTAGGAAAGTGTAGAATATGTTGCGGTATCAACTGGTACCAGTTGGAAATATTTATATATAACAATTGGGACTCTTTCCCTTATAGATGTCGCGATTGTGAGTGTGTTATTCCTAGGATGCATTTTTATTATAAAGACTTTAAGCGTCTATAATTGTGTTCGAAAATTATATAAGATAGTGAAAATATTTTGGTCCAGAGACGACTTTCTGCAGTCAAAATATTTCATATATATATATATATATATGTATATATATATATATATATATATATATATATATATATATATATATATATACTAGACCAGACTATCAGTGATCAGTTAGGTCAATATATTATAGAAAGCTATGGAATAAGTAGTAGACATCACTAGCAGGATGCGTTAACCAGCGTTGCTCGGTTTACCGAGGACCCTTCATAAAAAAGTTAAAATACGGTTGTGGTGGCCAATTCTTAACCTCTTCAAGTTAAGAACGGCTTTCGGAATAAACACCCCTAATCTACGCATGTTTTAAACGACTTCTATAATAGACACACCCAGCCTCCTTATGTGAGAAAAGGCGTTCAGAATAGACACTCCGTACTTCCCCATGATAAGAACGGCTTTCAGAATTAGCACCCTAAATATCGAAAAGTACTTGTCTCTGCCAAATTTAAATGGGATTTTCGTAATCAGCGTAGTCGAAAACCTTTAAAGTCGTATTTAAAAGGGAATTGTGGAGGTGGAGCTAATGTAAAAATCTACCTCCCCTAAAAAAAACATTGTCTCTGGCATATATCGACGCTAATCGGCTAATATGTTTAATTTTGTTTGTTTTTGTTCAGCAAGATTGCAATCTGTAAAGAGTGACGACAATCGGTTAATATTTTAATGTCGTTGTATTATTAGCGACGCCAATCTGTTAATCGGTTTAATTTTTTTTCAGCAATATTATAATCCGTCGAGTGCAACGACAATCGGTTAATATGTTTAATTTTTTCAGCGAGATTGTAATATATAGAGAGCGAGGCCAACGGTTTATATGTTTAATTTTAGTTTTTATCACGACTTTCCTCTGGAGAGCGACGCCATATTGTATACTTTCTGTATCGTTCGTTTATTTACTGTAGAATTGGATTCCGGAATATGTGAATAATCAAGTATCAGCCAATCAAAATGGGCGGAATTTGAGAAGCGATTATTTATTATTTTTCAATTGAGAAATCGAACGATTATGTTATTTGTATGTATGTAATAACCAGCTAATGGCGGCGCAAGCACAATATTGTAAGAAAATATAGAATTTGACATGATTTCAACTGGTAACGGTGGGAGCCCTAAATATTGAGAGAGAAAAATAGGAACTTATTCCTCTGTAGATGTGGCGATTGTGATGGTGTTACTCATCGGATTTAAAGTAGCATTTTATTATCACTTGTGAATGTTGCAGAAATGGTGGTCGTAAGCTACATAAGATAGTGACTTTTTGGGTAGATGTATTGAATTTTTATGTGGTATCTGTTGTTGCAAACCTACGGTACTTTGTTCCAGAGGGGAATTTCTGCAATCAATATATTACATATGGGGTTAATGTATAAAAGTGCAAGTGAGTATACAGAATTAACGTGCAAAAAATCGAATGCACGAAAATATATAGCAACTAGCAAAAACAACACAGAACACCTTGGATAATAAAGGTTTAACATCATTGACCTAAGATTAAATGAAAAATCTATTATGTGTGTGATCCGTTGAAAAAAAAACAAAAATGAGAAAAAAATACAAGGAGAGAGCATGCATTGTATATGTGTGCGTGTTAACATTTTAAATAATATCAAGAAATAATAAGTAACCGATTAAGTAATATTAAATATTACTTAATCGGTTAATCGCTGAGACATTTTGAAAGAACTCTTTAAAAAATTAAACATTTTCCACACACACAAACATTTTAAAATGTTTCTACGTATTTTTAAAATGTTTGTTACTTATAATGCCACCCTACTCCATTTCCTCTTTCTGCCCCCACCCCGCTACTAAATTAAAAAAAAACAAAAAAAAAACGTTTATATGTTTCGCTTCGTCGCCGAGAAGTGGAGCCTTATTTTACGTTAAATTTATATAGGAAAGTGATCTCCACGCTAAAATATATGGGCCTTTAAAGAAATGTTTTTGTTTGCATACATAAATTGAGCAAATAGATTTTATTTTACATTAGAAATACATTTGCTTTGTTTTAGTTATGAATTACAAAAAATCAACTTGCAATGAAAACACATATAACATAGTTGTAAACAAATAAAAAGGTCTGGACACGAAAAACTTAGTTATTATTTATTTTTTAGGATTTAGATCTAGTTTTAATCTTGCACTACTTAGGTAAAAAAAATAGTTTTAAAAATATGTAGGTGCATCTGAACTATCGTAACAATTTTTCTTGTTCGTCTTTATTCAAATATTTTTTGCGGATTATTGGACATTAAGCTACCCGACTTAAAAAAAATGAAAAGTAAAACAATATTTAATGATTTCGAAGGGGGGAGTTCAGTTTCACATACAAGGTTATGTTAAATAAATCCCCATTTTCAGAACAGATTTTCAACCCCAATTTGACGTTTATTCTTTTAGCACCCCCCCGACATTATTATTATTTTTTTATCTTTTTCTTGCGACTTTTCATTTGGAGAAAGTTAGATCTGCTCCCCCACCAGTATTTTTCTTATTTAATCTACCCATTAACTCTTTAAAGAGTAAGATGAAAAATGTTAAAAATAACAAATGATTCTGAGATCATACTCTCTTTATTTGTCTTGAGGAAACAGTTCTTTAAGTGATGAGTCGAAAAATAAAACTTAAGAAGCCTCCAGAGCACTACTGCAAGCACTAATTAAAAATAAAGAGGCCTTACTAAAAGCAATACTAAAACCAAGTTTCTACGTTCCCCTCCTTGAAGAGAAAACATTTTTTTAGTAATGCCTAAAAAAAATAAATCTACAGAATCATTAGAGCGCTACTAAAAGCAGTAAATATGGTTATAAGCATGATTATAGTTATATATATTATACATTTACATTTAAATCATTATTATTCACTCAACGGGGTTTAATTACCTTTATTTGTAAGGAAAACACGTTAAAATTAGTTACAAGTTAAAAAAGATATTGTTGACCTTGCGCATGCTTTGAATAGCATCACTGGGTTTTATATCATACTTTAGACATGACAGCCATGGAATAGATAAGTAGACGATTTTTTTTAACCAGAAGTCACAAACCGATGGACTATTTGAACGTTCAAGCACGCAAGCAAGCTAATCTTTGTTTTATATATATACATTTTAGTGATGTAACACAGACGAATGTTAGATCGTGTTAACTTATATTAACATATTTATACCAGACCGAGGTCTAAATATGATTTCTGCTCAGTTTTACTTATGAAACTAATATTTATCCATCCACAACTATGCATCAAACGATCAAAAACAAACTAAGATAAATGCTCAAAATGTTTAACGATTTTCTCAATTTTGGCCCCTTTTCACCCCTTAAAAACCCACAAAATAACGGCCAGTAAACAAATCCAATTATTTTAGTCACCTAGCGCGCCTCTGCGACTTTTAATTTCAGAGGAGATAGAGATTGAAAATAATGAAACAGACAGTCAGAGAGATCGACAGACAGGCAGACAGACATATAATCGTTATATATATATATATATATATATATATATATATATATATATATATATATATATATATATATATATATATATATATTAATTGGTGAAAATGTAAGTATTAGGCTGTTTTCTTAGTAGTATTGCTTCTAATAATTTTAATCGCTATGTTCACGTATTTTGGTACTTAATTTATGTATTAGTGGGCAATATACAGGGTGGCACGATAAAATTATCGCCTTAGAAAAGACGACATGATACCATTTCCGTTTAATGATAGGCAATTTCCTATTCTTGTTACAGACCATCTACTAGCTGGCTAGTTGTGTTCAAATCCCAAGCCTTCTATCATGTCTAAAAGTGACACGATGTTCGACGAGCGAGATTGGAGATGCGTCGCTGTACAACTCATTATCTCTAAGAATTTAAGTTATGACAACAGGACTATTGCCAGGACCTTTAAAATGACAAATCCGAATAACAAGGATGTGACCAAGGTGATGAAAACAAAGTTTTTGGCCACCATTATGGTGTTTGGTGTTGTTTCAAGTGAGAGCCACATCATGCAACCTCACATCTTCGAAGTCGGCTTGAAACTCAACAACAAAGTGTACCTAGACGTGCCGAATAGTGTGATGATCCTTAGTTATAATCGGGTGGCCGCTGGTAGACTATGGCTGTAGCAGCAGGACTCTTTTCCAGCCCACATGTCCAAAGCGGTTCAGGCTTGACTTCAGAAGGAGTGCTACGGCTTTGTACTCTTCTCTAAGTGGCATCCCCTACTTCCCCCCACCTGAACGCGCTGGACTAATTCGTTTGTACATACGTCGGGAACATCACCAACATAACCTCTTACAACACCAAAAGCAGATTGATCGCCGCTATTCGCCGAGTATATCTGAAGTATACATTGCATAGATGTCAGTTCTACTACATAATCAAGTTTCCTGAATTTTGTTTTGTTTTTGTCAATAAAAGTTTTTAAAATAATACTGTAGAGTTGTTTTCCATGGGGGGGCAGTTTTATTGCTTAACACTGTATTTTTTTTTAATTTCATATGACTTTTTTGTTATGAGAAATATTATGGCATTGAATGATACTGTTTTCGGACAAATGATACGTGAGGCACCTGGAGAGGTTTTTCGTTGTATGGCTTAAATATGTATTTTATGAATTCGAGGATTGGTTTGAAGATATACTTTGAATTGATATAAGAATTTGTATATTACATTTGTGTGGCCAGGTGTGGGATTAATAGGAGTGTTTGTTTTTTTAATTATTATTAAGTTAGAAGATTTAAATACCTAGCGATATATTATTAGTTAAGTCTTTTATCTGGTTCAATTATCGTGTTATTAGCCTCGTCATTATTTTATTAGTTAGTATGAACTTAGATTTTTCTTTGTAATTTAGCTAATAGTTCTTGTGCATAGAGTTTTTATAAAGTTGTATGTTTTGATTGACTACGCGTTAGATCAGGGATTTTTACCAGGATTGTTTTGAATTTTCTGGGAATTCGCGTGGTAATTTAAAATGTTGGAATTTTTCTTAGTGTGTTTTTTTTATGTATTAATGCCATGTGTTATGCAGTCTTTGTGTGAAAGTAAGAATCGAGTGGGTTTAATATGTTTTATATTGTTTTTTTTTTTCGGCACGATTGTAATCTATGGAGAGGGACCGGATGTGACGTGTCAGGTCTTCCGGTCTGAGTAAGCTGAGTATCTTTTTAGTTGAGTTGGATCCTAGACGCCGAACAAGCAAGGTGGGTGAACAAGGTCTTCCCATGAGGGAGGTTGACGAGTTACAAATAGAGAACCCACAAGCCAAATATCGTCGGTTATTCCATTTCTGCTGACAAGATGCATAAGGAGTGAATGCAATATGTAAAAAAAGCACTTTGAAGAGTTTACTTTAAACAGGTCCGGCTTAACTCAAGATGATTGCCGACTCTCTCAAAAATAGCTAGCAAGAGGCTGTTATGTAATCCTATGGGACTTGAGTAATGAAAATTAGTAACAGATTTTTTTTTTTTTAGGATTAAGGGTTTTACTGCTGGAGTAGGTATTATATTATTTTTGTAGTATTGACGCAAGATTAATTTAAGTGTCTTTTATCGAGACGTTCGTAAATAAGTTTTCGCTCTCTACTAATGCGGTTCTGTAATTATTATGGGAGTTTGATGTTAACAAGTGATTAAAGTCGATAACATATTTTATGTTGTAATTAATATATATATATATATATATATATTCATATATATATATGTATATCTACACACACACACACACACATACATATATATACGAGCAAACAGTTAATAAAACATGTTAAAAATACTACGAAAAAGAGTTAAAAACATATTTAATCTGAAAAGGAAACACTTAATAAGTGGATAGTCCTAAATCCGCGGAGTTTCGAAGAAATACTTTCCTTCTCATCAGAGGGTAGGAATTAGCAAAATGCGGGATCGAATTTTGCATACAAAAGTATTTGATGAAATTGCAAGTAAGTCAAAGATCTTACTTGATAACAAAAAGTGAAACAGAGGGGATATGGCGAAGAAAATGTGATTTCATGTGAATGGATAGTCTGGTGAAAGGTAAATTATCCAATGATGGAAAACTCCAAAAATGTAAATCCAAGAAAGTTAATTAAATTTCCATTCGCACAAGTACAATCCAAGGAAATCACGTAATTGAAAGATGGTCAATAATAATCCAAAAGGCCGAAATCCATGGAATAATTCACAAATATGTACAAGGAAAAGAGGAAAAAGTTCTAATAATATAAATTAATGAAAAATAAGATATGCGTTTAACACGGCTGCCGAGTAAAAATGTAATTAAGAAAAATCAGTAAAGAAGATGAGAAAAAATCAATTAAGAAGAAGAGAAAAAAATTAAATGGTGATAGAATAAAATAGAAAATAGAAAACCAAATGTCAAAATGACCCAGAAAAAATGGCGTTAAAGGCGCGAAAAATATAGGGCAAAAAAGAGGTCAACTGAAATGTACAGGTTATTACTTACGAACATGTCTGCAGGAGTTCTTAATACACTAAATGGAATAAATAAATAAATACAAAAAATAAAACATAAATAATAAAATATAAAATATATAAAAAAAAAAATAAAAATAATATTTTTAAGGGGAGACAATGGCCGGTATCTGCAAATCCCAGTAAAGCAGGTAAGTATGTAAGTAAATGCATATAATAAAATATAAGTAAATATACATACAGGGTATGAATGTGTAGGTAAATTGATATATAAGATAGATAGGAATATTTTTTTTTACATAGGCATCACCACATTATCAAGGGCAGGAGGCCACTCAAGGATAAGGGTTAAAGAGTATACAGTAGAAATTGGACATTATAGTAATCATTAGTAATGAAAATTTGGTAAAGTTGATAACTTATATGGAACGGCTCATCAAGAACTTATTTACGTTAGACTTGAAGACAACCATATTGTAGTCAGCCGGAAAGCAGGAAAACGGAAGACAATTCCACAGGCGTGCAGTTCTAAGAAAAAAGCTTTGTTCATGGAATCTACGTTTAGGTTTAGGCACAGATAAAGAGTGGGGGGAATTATTGATAGTGTTTACAGCTAGACGAGTGTTTCTTGTGAAAGTTTGGCGAGGAGGGACCATAGATTGAAGCTCATTCGAACACTGTCCATGAAAATAACGATACATCAGAGACAAACTCGCAACATCTCTTCTGTGAGATAAAGGTTGCAAGGAAGAGAAAAGGACATCTCCTACGAGGCTACGAAGTCTATTTTGAACTCTATCAAGGCAGGCCAAGTCCTTTCTAGCAGCTCCTGCCCAGATGTGGCAACAGTATTCCATCCTTGGACGTACCTGGCTCTTATATAGATAGAGAATAGCATCAGCAGTGAGATATCTACTGGATCGATAGAAAGATCCCACCATTTTTTTCAGCGGCCTTGGCAACAAATTTGATGTACGTGTTCTATTTAAGATCAGGAGTAATGGTCAAGCCAAGAAGTTTGTCAAAACTTGAGGCGTCCTGAAGACGAGAGCCATTCATTTCAATTGATGTCAGATGTGGATCAGAATGTTGATGATGTAAAGAGAGAAGCTTGGTTTTAGATGCATTAAAAGTAACCAGCCATTCTTTACCCCATTGTACTACGTGCTCAAGATCAGAGGAGAGAGAATTGGAGAGAACTTGGTCGTTTACTGTCTTAGATGTGCTACCATAAATGGTAGTGTCGTCAGCATAGATGTCTACAAATGATGTAAGGATGTGATTTGGAAGATCATTAATGTAGATCAGGAAAAGAGTTGGGCCCAGGATGGACCCCTGAGGGACACCGGCATTTATACTGTGAACTTCAGATTTTTGCCCCTCAACTACTACTCTCATGAACCTATCAGAAAGAAATGATTTAATAATTGAGAAGACATTTCCAGCAATTCCATAGCTAGAGATCTTATGAAGTAAACCTTTATGCCATACCCTATCAAAGGCCTTAGATATGTCAAGAGCAATTGCCCTAGAAAGGTTGCCTCCGTCGACAGATTTGCTAATCCTATGAGATAAAGACTTATATATATATATATATATATATATATATATATATATATATATTACTGTTTTTAAAAATAATAAATAAATAAATAATACGTCCAAATAAAATTGGGCGACTTTCTAAAACACCGATTCTCAGAGGCGGAGACATACTCATTACTATCGTTTAAAAAATCAAAACAACAAAAAAAAACACTTAAACAGATGAACGATAAAAACGAACCAGTGAATTGTCTATGGCAACATAGCGCAGTGGATTAGGGCGCTGGACTGAAATAAATAAGGTCCAAGGTTCGAATCCTACCAACAGTCAAGCTACGCTGAACAGGAGTAGGGCTCCGAAACACGCGTGTCCGTAGATTACTGGTTTTAAACATGATAAATAAATAATACGTCCAAATACAATTGGGCGACTTTCTAAGAAAAACACCGGTTCTCCGAGGCGGAGACATAAACATTACTATCGTTTAAAAAAACATACATATATAAAAAACGTTGAATAATGTTATTAACTGTTTTGGCAATATAATGTACGGGTGTCGGGATTTGGGAAATTATAGGTCTTGAAGGTGTATCTTGTTTATATTTTTTTAAATTTTATTCTCACGTATATATAGCTCGGTTTGTAGTAAAGTATAATTTTACCTAGTGTTATTGTTCGAATTTCAGCATTATTTACGGTGATTATTTGGTTAATTTTTTTCTAACAACGTGTTAATTTGTAAATATATATATATATATATATATATATATATATATATATATATATACGCAGAGTTTTTTGGGTTCGATTGTTTTTACATGCTTTCTTTTTCATTTTATTTTTAATCTAAAGAAAAGTCAACAAAGAATCGCAAGTGTTAGTGATCCGAAACAAACTCAATTTGTTTTAATTTTTAAAAGATTTTTCATAAAAATTAGAAAAAAGATATTTTCAAGTATTACATTCCTTCTGTTATATTTTACTATGTTCCCATCCAAAAAGAAAACTTAAGCTAAATTTAATATAACTGTTTAAACAACCTATACCTTATTTGATTCGCCTTTTATTCCTCTATAATTTTACCTGTTCATATTTGACTTTTTATTGAAATATGCTAGTGATAACATCAATTTAAAAAAAAAAAAAAGCTTCAAATTGAGGAGGCAAAAAGAAAGCCCGCAGCAACCAATTCGCTCCAAACCAGCTTAAATTATCGCTCCTAAATAAGTTTAAAATATCCACTAACAGGCAATAAAGCATCTCTAATCGTAATTGTTGTTAGTCCAGGTTATACAACGTAACATTTAGTCCATATGCCACGGCTTTCTCTTAGTGATCATCAGGAGTTAATTAATCTCAACCTTTCTGATTTATCCAATCGAAAAATAGACCGCAGATTGAAATGTGATGAGAGAACGGTACGAAAGACTGTGCAAAAGCACCAAAAACACCGGCAGTCGTACTAGAGTTTCTTCTAACAGGGAAGAAAATGCTATCAAGATCCGCAGTCTAAAAAACATATTTGAAACGGCTCCCCAAATCCAACAACAGTGCAATCTTGTTAAAAAGTGCTCTCTTTCTACTGTCAAGAACAGATTAAAGCAATTTAATTTGCGAGGATATGTTGAAAGATGCAAGCCAATGATTTCGGTAAAGAATAGAAAGCGCCGTCTGGACTTCGACAGATGCAATGAAGATCATGGCTCTCCAATTTGCTCAAAAGTGCATTTTAGCGACGAAAGCAAGTTCAATAGGCTAGACAGTGATGGTAGGCAGTACGTCCATCGGATGAAAGACGAAGAATTTAATCCTAGCTGCTCAGTTCCAACGCTGCATGGTGGTGAAGTTTCGGTTCTGGTGTGGGACATAATCAGTACCAAAGGTCCTGGGTCTATAGTTCGCTTGCAAGGTTGAATTAATTCGACCAAGTACATTAATATGTTGACTGATTATTTTCTACCCTAATTTTGTCGTAATTAGGATGATAATCCCATCTTCATGCAGGATAATGCTCCCATTCAAACAGCTGGCAATATCAAGAGATTCCTGGAAGAGCATAATATTCCGTGTTTGGACTAGTCTGCACAATCTCCAGACCTCAATTATATCAAAAACATATGGCATTTCATCAAGCAACAGCTACGCAATGATAAAATTTCAAATTTGGAAGAACTTTGGACAAAAATTAAAGAAAAGTGGGAGACCCTTTCCCAGGAGTATTGCTGCAGTCTAATTCAGGGAATTCCCAAAAGATTGCAGGCTGTCAAATTGTAGATGGGCTATGCTACAAAATATTAACTAGTTCATTGTGTTCCTGTTTGTAATG
>NC_136496.1:25112650-25142650 GCF_053919585.1 Euprymna scolopes | reverse complement strand
AACATTTCGTTGAAAGGACAGAGATTGAAGCCTAAATGGCAGTTCAGGGCCTATCAGGTTGGCGACTTTCTTTTGAACCCTGTCAATGAGTGAGAGATAAGTAGCAGATGCACCAACCCAAATGTTACAACAGTACCCCATACATGGGCGAATGATGGCCTTATAGAGGCACAGGATACTTTCAGGCGTAAGAAGTTTGCTAGCACGGTAGAAAGAGCCCACCTTCCTTGCAGCAGCCTTGGCAATGCTCTTAATGTATCTAGTCCAGTTCATGTTCCCTGTGAACGTTAGGCTGAGGAGTTTAAGGGAAGTACTTTCGTGTAATGTGTTCTTGGCCATTGCTATTAGTGGTAGAGAAGGTGTCTTGTAATTATTGAAGGAAATAAAGCTCAGTCTTGGCAGCATTGAAAGTGACCCTCCATTTTTGTCCCCATTCCACTACAGATTGGAGGTCATCCGCTAGTGTTTCTGCCATTTCCTTAGATATGTGTTCGTTTCTTTTCCTTCGTGCCTGTTATAAAGAGTTGGTCATCAACAAATATACCCATCTCAGAAACAATTTTATCAGGGACGTCATAAATGAATATCAAGAGTGATAAAGGTCCAAGGATAGACCACTGAGATACTCTCGCATTTAGATCATATTATTTAGATGGCGACCGTCGAGGACAATCTGGATTTTTCTCGTACTTAAGAAGAATTTAATTACATTATGTATTCTTCCAGTGATACCATATGATCTAATTTTCCTTAGAAGACCATTGTGCCATACTCTGTCACAAGCCTTAAATATATGGAGGGCTAGCGCTCTACCCTCCCCTGTTTTGTCCAGTGAACGGTATATACGTTCAGAGATTACAGTTGGGATATATTCTGTGGAACGTGCTTGCCTAAATCCATATTGATTTTCGGTCAGAAGTTTAGCGGCTGTAAGGTGATGGACAAGAGCTTGAGTAATTACAGACTCAAAAATTCTGTCGAAAAGCGGGAGTTCTTTCGCCAGTATTATTGCAAACTGGTACCAATGAGCCAGTTTTCTAGCAGTCAGAAAAGCAATATTCGCTAAGGCATTTGTTTTAAAGTTTGGAGAGAGCTGGAGCAACATCAGCGGATCATTTTTTTCATAGTACAGCTGGGATGAGACCGGGTCCACATGGTTTTGAGGTGTCTAGGTTTTTTATGATACCATTTACATTGAAGGGGGTGGCTTAAAATTATCGAGTGTGGCGTCTGTCCGCAAAGGAGAGTCTTCTGGCGTGAAGCAATTGGTTTTGGTATGCCATGCCCTAAATAGTTTTTTCCCCTTATATGTTTTACCTTTTGATCTGATCTTCTAATACAGTCATATGGAGTCTTTATTTATCATCTTTAGTATATATATATATATATATATATATATATATATATATATATATATATATATATTCGTTTTTCTTTTTTGTGTATTGATGTTCATATTAATAAAAAAACATTTTCTATTTATTAAAAAATACAATGTTGTTATATATGGGTTGTGGAAATGCATTCACTAGCAAAAGATCTAGCTAATTTGCATATTCTTTTAAACATTAATTTTAATTAATTCCCTATTAGTTTTTTTGGTTTTCTCATGGTATGATCAGGTTTAGTTAACTATTACGTGTAATTATATTCATGCAGACATTCTACATGATTTATACTTGCATACTATTTGCGTAAAATCTTTACAGTAAACAAAAAATTGTTTCCATATATATTTATGTATACGTATATATTTTTGTTTAATCTATCTATCTATCTATCTATTTATTTATCTATAAAAGTTAACGTGTCTGTGTGTCTATCTGCCAGTCTGTCTGTCTCTTTGTCTGTGTGTATGTGTACATTTTCCTTCATTTTCAGTCTACAAACTCGAAATTTAATATACGGGTTACTGAAATTTGGGAAAATCTATGTGATTTGTTTTCGGCCAGAAATTTCGCTGTTAAGTTCAACGATTTCACCTTTAAAAACTCTACCCAACTCCTCCGACAATTTTGGGTCTACACACTTGAAATTTTAGATATAGGTTCCAGGGACATGCATCTAACTTAATAACTCAATTTAAACCCAAAACAATAATTTTAAGGGGTCATAACAGGGGTCAAAGTTAAAAAAATTGACATTTTGGTCTTGCCCAGCATACATCTCCAAACACCCCATGCTAGTCTATATATATATATATATATATATATATATATATATATATATATATATATATATATATATATAAAGTGAACGTGCCTGTGTGTGTGTCTGTGTACATTTCCCTACGCAATAACTCTGTTAATTTTTTATCTTCAGACTCGAAATGTGATGTACAGGGTACTGAGATTTGGAAAAATCCATGTGATCGGTTTTTGGCCAGAAATTTGGCGATTAAGAGGTTAAATTTCAACGATTTGACCTTTGAGAACTCTATCAAACTCCTCCGACAATTTTGGGTCTAAACCCTTGAAAATTTAGATATACGTTCTGTGGATATGGATCTAACTGAGCAACTTGATTTGAGCCCAAAACAATAAATTTTAAGGGGTCATAATAGGGATCAAAGTTTTTAAAAAATTGACATCTGCGGTCTCTTCCAAATTACTTAGACAACTTCTGGTCTAAATATTTGAAATTTTACATAAAGGGTATTCAGAGATAGGACAAGCTTTTTCATGAGTTTGGGTCGAAAACTTTTAGTTACCAATATATAAATGTATGTTTGCATGTGCTCCTTAAACTTTCATCAGAGACGGCGGATTTGACCAAGATCAGTATCGTTTTGATGTTCGACCGTTCATACGACAAATATCGAAAAATTGGCTAAAAACATTAATATCTTCCCCTTCAACTAGGCACTTTTCAATAGGGGGTTCACTTTTTCCGCCGATATTTTTGAAAGCAATCCTCTCCTTTAGATTGTCTAGCCTTAATTTAAAAAAAAATATCGCTTTCGGTTTGGTGGTGGTCATAACAGCATAAACGTTAGGTTTTACCCCGTTCTTTTCCTCCTTTGCGGTGCAGGTTCGAGCCTGCCTTCCTACTACCACTTTTCGTTTTTTTGCTCAACATACACATCCAAACACCCGGGCTGAAATGCTAGTATATATATAAAAGTGAACATGCCTGTGTGTCTGTGTACATTTCCCGAAGCAATAACTCTGTCAATTATTAGTCTACAGACTCGAAATTTGATATACAGGATACAGAGATTGGAAAAATCGATGTGATAGGTTTTCGACCAGAAATGTCGCCGTTAAGGTCAAAGCTCAACGATTTGACCTTTGAGAACTCTACCAAATTCCTCCGACAATTTTTGGATCTAAACACTTGAAATTTTAGATCTAGGTTCCTTGAATATGGATCTTACTTAATATTTTAAAAAACCATAAGGAGTCATAATAGGGGTCAAAGTTTTAAAAAATTGACCGTTTTTTTCTCTCATTTTGTTTTTTTGCTCAGCATACACCCCGAAACACCAGGGCAACACATGCCACCATGCTAGGTCTTTATAGTTTTGTTTAATCTATCTATCTATCTATCTATCTATATATATATATATATATATATATATATATATATATATATTAAAGTAAACGTGTTTGTGTGTGTATCTGTGTATCTGTGTATCTGTGTGTCTGTGTACATTTTCCTACGTAATAACCCGATCAGTTTTTAGTCTACATACTCTAAATTTGATATACAGGGTACTGAGATTGGGGAAAATCTATGTGATCTGTTTTCGGCCAGAAAGTTGTCTGTTAAATTGTCAAAGTTCAACGATTTGACCTGTGAGAACTCTACCAAAATAATCCTACAATGTTCGGTTTAAACACTTGAAATTTATATATAGGTTCCTTGGACATGGACCTAACTTAATAACTTAATTGGAGCCCAACACAATAAATGTTTCGGGATCATAATAGGGGTCAAATTTAAAAAAAATACCTCTGCGGGTTCTACCAAATTACTCAGAAATTTTCTCCTACAACCACCCATGCAACGCCAGGCACCAATGCTAGTATATCTATAAAAGTGAACGTGTCTGTGTATCTGCGTGTGTGTGTGTGTGTGTCACCTTTTCACCGATATTTTTTAAAGTCATCCTCTCCTTTTGATTGTGTAGCCTAAATTAAAAAAAAATGTCACCTCTGGTTTGGCGGTGGTCGTACCAGCACAAACGGCAGGTTTTTCCCCGTTCTTTTTCCCTTTGCGGTACGGGTTTGAGCCCACGTTCCTAGTACCACTTTTTTTGTTTGCTCAACATACACATTTAAACACCCTGGCAAGGCCGGGCTGAAATGCTAGTATATATATATATATATATATATATATATATATATATATATATATATATATATATATATATATAAAGACCTATGACGTAGTTTGCTTGAAGCATTGTTTATCGGATAAAGGGTGTCTTTGGTGATTGACAATGCAAAAATTATACGGTGCTTGCAAGCTGATAAATAACTAATAATAATTCAATAATAATTTTTTGTAGATGTTATTTTTTTTCAATTTAAGATAGCTTTTATTCTATTTATTTTATTTAATATTTATGGGAAAAATGCCACCTACCGTTGAAAAATAGCATCTCTTATAAAGTAAATAAACAAAAACATTATTGAACTTTTATTATTTATTTATCTGCTGACAGCAACTAAATAATTCCTGTTTTGCCAAGCCTTCCAAACCCCCTTATATATATATATATATATATATATATATATATATATATATATATATATATATATATATATATATATATATAAAAATGTATGTAGTAATATAGATGTATTTATATATGTATATATATTTATTTTTTATGTATATATATCTATATATATGCATATATATGGGTTTGGGGGATGTGTGTGTTTGTTTGTCTGTGTGTTTTTATCTCGGTGTTTGTACATGTATAAGGAGAGTCTTTGGAACGGTGTGAGAGACTCGTCGAAAAAACACAGTGTGACAAGTGAAAATAAGAATGAACATGATGTGCCAAAACAGGATAGTATCGTAGCGTTGTTCTTTGAATTTCCGTGGTATACCTGATCTTTGGAAAGAACAAAAATATGTACAAACATACTGTTGAAATGTTTATATGCCGACAGCTTGAAGTAGTAGGACATCAGTTGTATAGGCTTCTACATTATTGTTGAAAGGTTGTTCGGCAGGTACATTTGATATTATTGTTAGAATTTTTTACCAATGCTAAATTGCACTTATATATAATTATCATTATTTATTGAAGTATTTATAATATACATGTGCTGATGCATGTTTATTTTCTTCTATTTGGTCAAGTAAGATTCAAGAGAAGTAACTTATTGTGATACAAACAATTGCAATTTATTTGGATGATTTCTGTCGAGTAATAATAAAACTTTTTTTTTGTATATTGTGAATTATCTTATTTTCACTCTTCTTGATTTTATATTATTTTCTTGTAACTTCTTCATATTAGCAATTTAATATCTTATATAGTTCTGCACGAACTTCAGATGCAAGTTTGAATCTTAAATATCTGTAGTATTGTATGTTACTCATTATTCATTTATTTAATTGTGTCCGTTGTGTGTGGTTTTATAAAAAAGGACATGGGATTGTGTAAGGCTCTGCTGCTTATTTTTGGGCTAGATTCCCGTCTTCGCAGCGACTCCTTCATTCTGATGTTTCCTGGGTTTCATTTTGTAGTCAGTTTTGTAAGACCTACTAGTAATATTTAGTTAGGAATTGGCCATGTATACTTGGAGTTTCTGTGTGTGAAGGTGTCAATTTATGTAAAAAAACTTGGATGTACAAGTATCCATCTAAAAGGAAATTGAAGCTTAGAAAACGACGTATTTGCTCTTTTGTGATAATTGAGATATTCATTTAAAAGAATGAGAAACATATTGTTATTATAATACAAGCTGCTTATCAATGATAAAAAAATCAACAAAATCATTTTTTGACGAGACAGGTTTTTATTTATTATTCATATTCGTGCACATAGAAAAATATTTATTTTTACCAATTTTATTGTCATGTGTATCCAATGGTAACACCACGTAAAAAAAACTACGAAGATTCGTGAATAAATCGTAAATGGTTTTATTTCTTAATTTATCATATTGCAAAGCCTCATCGTGATGGAGCAAAATTCTTGTAACTGAGCTGGAAAACTGGCAAAGAAAAGCTCTGAAGACTTCATAAATTCTTTTGGGCGGTGAAAGTTATTTAGCTGAAAATGTAATTGAATTAAGGGGTTCCCTTTGCTGAATGAAACACACACAAACAATTCGTATTATTTGGATTCATCGGACTACTGTTCTCATATTGAGTTTGATTTTCACAAGAGTTCTGTCGATGTAACTTCCGATCTTCTTCAGATGTATCTTGTCAACTCGAGAAAAATTTCTGTCGAACTCGGGAATTTTGGCGGAATTTTGAGCAGAACACTTTATTTTCTTGACGGGGGTAGCATGCACTTGTTCCGTCAAACATGGCTAGATATATATCCTAAGTAATTCGCAATTGTATCTTTTGGTCGCCCACACTGAGGATTGAACCGTCAACCTTCAGGAGAATATAATTTTTACAATTGATTTTTCCATGTACTCTTACCACTGCGCCACGGATTCCTTACGGACAATCACACCCAAGATGAGAACGGTAGTACGATGAATCCAAATAATACGAATAACCGATCCTCATCTCCAAAAATTAAAAAACGACAAAAAAGCAAGTTATTAAAAAAAAACTCTGAGACGATTGTTTGGATTAGCAGATTATTTTATTCAAGTGTTCTGTAATAAACTCCGCAATGTTTGTTTCCCTAACATTGTGGATGTTGGTCACGTGATTCACACTTTATATCACACCCACCCTCCCCGAGCACAAGGTGGAAAACAGGAGGCCCTGCATACTTTTGCTTGAATTCATACCAAATGTAACAGTAATGCAATACTTAGCTGAAATAACACTTTTTGTAGAATATATACACATATGTATATATATATATATATATATATATATATATATATATATATATATATATATATATATAATGACATATTCCGACTAAAATGAAAAGGAATGTTCTTGTCTAATAGGTAACCTGTCATTTAATCGATTGCTCGTTTCTCAATTACAAGAGTCCACGTTTTGGTTAATCTTTAAAATATGAGTATAACACGATCATCCGGTCATTGGTGCGTGAAAGAACCACTTGTTATACTAAAGGTCTTAGAAACGGTCCCATATTGATGTGACGATGGGCCAGTCAATAGGGTCTGAGTATCAAAAAGAAAAGCATATCTGAGATATCGGATGTGGGTGTGTGGCTTCTTTATTCTCTCAAGATCACTCTGGTTGAATTCTGGATGGAACCTTTTACGTCTTCAGGCCCGCTTCGTTCTTTAATACAGATATTTAAGACAGACACAAAAAACGGCGGACGACACAATGGTATTACATGAGAAATAAATTAACTGTTTATTTGTTTTACAATAAAATATTACAATATTTTTTTACAAAAAACAATTTACAAGTGATAATTAACTTTCACAATTAAAACTAACCTCAACTAATACTGAGGGAGATAACCCCTCCTCATTTAAGGAGAGACAAAAACATATGTCTTACCCCATGCTGTCCGGAAGAAAAAGAGATCGAGAAAAGAAAGGTAATTGTGGGATTGCATTCTGGTTGCTTATTCCTTTGTATCCCTCCGCCTAAGGCCGAAACATCTCCTGCCCATGCAGAGGGAAGGTGTTTATAATCACCACAACTTAGATATAGTGCCACATTAGTAACGCCGCAGATAAAATGCAAGAGCGAATTGTTTAATTAAAGGTGTGCATTTTTAAAAGGTTGAAAATCCAATCTCCAGTACGGGAAACACTATGAATATTACACATAGCTAAAGGCATTTACTTGCTGGCAGAACGAAATTAAGATTGGATTAATTTTCTTTAGGTTGTTTTGGAAAAAGTTTTTATGCTTCAAGATCTTTATATCTTCAAATATTTATTTGTAGAGTTTGGTTTGGTTGTTTTATTTCAGTGCATATCAACCCTGTCTAGATTATGTAATACCGAATCCAGTTATTTTGGAAATAGTATTTATGTTTAATCCAGTTATTTTGGAAATAGTATTTATGTTTAATCCAGCTATTTTGGAAATAGTATTTATGTTTAATCCAGTTATTTTGGAAATAGTATTTATATTGAATTCATTTTTGGGGGAAAGAGTGTTTATGTTGCATCTATTTATTTTGTAGAATGTTTTTACTCTATTTATATTTTCAATTGCTAGTTTGTAGTGTTTAGTTTGGTTGTTTTAGAATGGATTTTATCATTTTTGTTCCCTGCCATGCCGAACATGAATGTGTTTTGCAATGGGAGAGGGGAAAGGGTTACCGTACTAATGTTTAGTATATTTTAATTTAGGAAACCAGTCAGGAAGTGGGGGATTGAAAGAGAAAAGGGGAAATGCGAATAAGAAAAAAGGGGAATGTGGGTTGATGTTTTTGTTTGTGGTGTTTGATTAAGTAGAGGGTTAGGTTAAAAATTCCGTCCAAATTCTTGAGTTTTACGGCCTGAAATTGAATGGTGTGCCAGTGTCCATCGACGTTGTAAGAATCGAGTAAAGCAGGTTATTGTATCCATGTGGCTCGCGGTGAGCTCAATACAAAATACAAATGTCTGCATCCATGCTAACGGTATTTATAGAAATCAGGGAACGTCACTCTAATTTCTTCCTGTTCAGAGGAGATCACTCTGGTTGCCTCCTAATTTCAGAGACATATAACTTTTATGCCTATACAGATGTACATTCCTTCTTAGAATTACACGAACGATAAATTAATATCCTGAACCGTCTAAACAATGCAAAAAAGCCAGCTATGCTGGAGCTTAAATTTACCCCCCCCCCCCGATTAAGTTCTAAAAATTATTTCTGTGGCGAAATAACATATTAATGATAGGTTTTCAGAGTTTATGTCGATAATTTCTTTTTACAGAGCTTGAAGTAATACCTCTTGGGTCATATTGTGCCGCCAAGTGTTACTAGAATAGGTAGGTTTATAACACAATAAAATATGGTCCAATGTATCGTATTGTTCACATCTAAAATTTGCTTTATTTGAAAAACTTTCATCTATATTTCTTCCTCCAGTAATCACGGTTAAGTTGTGGTTGAAGTTTAAGTGAAGGTTTATCTTTATGAAATCTAGATTTTAATCTTTTACACCGGAAATGACTCATGTTGAGATTAGAATATGAAGGATTACTTTTGGTAGCGTTTTAACAAGACACTCTTAGAAGTTACGCAGAAAGAATTCTGTTTATATTGGATTTAAACTTCAGCAGGTCAGTAAAATCAGGGAAACAGGAGACAGGAAGGGAATTACATGTTGTAGTAGTCCAGTGAATAAGCGATTAGGCTGGAAGACTTTTTGCCATTTGGTGATCTCAGAAGTGAAATAGTCATGTTCGTCAACAATATGTACGTCAAGGAGACAGAAGCGCTCTGTGTTCATCATAGCACATGCGATTAATTGTAAAAGATGCACAGAGATGCAACATTGCGGTAATGGGAAATATGTTTTTTTATGATAGAGCAGGAAGTATTAAATTTGAGAATTTATTTTTAACCCTGTTTAAAGGTGAGAGACTAATTGTAGATTCACCAGCCCAGGTGTGGTAACAATACCCAATGCATGGGAAAATTATTGCCTTGTAAACGTATAGGATTCTCTCAGAGTTGTTTTGTTTTCTAGTACGGTAGAGGAAACCCAGCTTCGTTGCAACAGTCTTGACAATGTCATCGATGTTCTTTTCAAATCCATATTGTCTCTATATCATACGATGAAGTGGTTTGATTAAGTTATCTTACTATATTTATGGCAGCTGTCTTCTAGGTCTGTTACCAAAGTTAGTGAAAGTGAAGGGAGAGGGTATAATAAATCACGTTTTTTAAACGGTATTGTATTTTTATTGCAGTAAATACCAATGAAATTACAGGTGATATTCAGAAAGATCAGGTGTAACATCGCAACACTAAAGACATAAAAATAATCATTTCGAACAAGCTGGATCTGGAAAGTTCAGACTGTCACATACAACATCTTCGTCTCCATGATTTTCACAAACTTTATACAACCGTTTCCCGATACTTCAAGCAACGACTGATTGCAAACTTGAATTATCAAAATTAGTGTTGGGGAGAGTGAGGGGGGGGGTAAATCGAAATTGAAAAATCGGAACTTTTTGGCGCAATGAAATCGAGAAAACTGTGTCTTTTTTTCGATTCTCAACATGATGTTTTCATTATTTTTAATTTGTGGCTTAAAATCTAACTTAGAAGAAAGAGACAAATATTTATTACTTAAAATTACTAGTAATACTAACATCTATACCACAAGAATACCCTTATGTTTTCTAGTAATACTATATTTATATAGTATGTATTACTTAAAATTACTAGTAATACAAACATCTATACCACAAGAATACCCTTATGTTTTCTAGTAATACTATATTTATATAGTATGTATTACTTAAAATTACTAGTAATAATTACATCTATACCACAAGAATACCCTTATGTTTTCTAGTAATATTATATTTATATAGTATGTATTACTTAAAATTACTAGTAATTCTAACATCTATACCACAAGAATACCCTCATGTTTTCTAGTAATACTATATTTATATAGTATTTATTACTTAAAATTACTAGTAATACTAACATCTATACGACAAGAATACCCTTATGTTTTCTAGTAATACTATATTTATATAGTATGTATTACTTTAAATTACTAGTAATAATAACATCTATACCACAAGAATACCCTCATGTTTTCTAGTAATACTATGTTTATATAGTATGTATTACTTAAAATTACTAGTAATACAAACATCTATACCACAAGAATACTCTTATATTTTCCAGTAATACTATATTTATATAGTATGTATTATTTAAAATTACTAGTAATACAAACATCTATACCATAAGAATACTCTTATATTTTCCAGTAATACTATATTTATATAGTTTTTATTACTTAAAATTAATTATGTTTTCTGAAAATATATGCTTATGTTACATGAGATGTTATTCAATAACCAAAACAAACAACTGTAGATTTTAATATTTTCGACTTCTTCGTAGACAACTAACACATTTTTCAATACAAAGCAACCAGTTTACTACACTCCGGTGAATACTGTACTAGAGTGGATCAAAGTTAGCTATTTTAGTCAGACAGCATTTATTCGAGAAATTTATACATCGGCATTTCATTTTCCGTCGTACTTTGTATGTTTTGGCTAATCAAAGACGATGTGCCTGCAAGCATGCGACCTGATTCGTTGACAATCGAGACTCGGAGTCATACAAAACATCGTCACAAGACAATGTGATAGATAAAATACTTTTTTTATGGCGACACTGATCACTTAGTCACAGTTTACTTCAACGGCATTACGCTATTTCAGTTACGCGACGTTTAATCGAAAGGTCTATACTAGGCACCGCCAAAAATGGCCGCAAAATCAAGTTGTTGTTGTTTTTTAAAACTAAATTACATTTATTAAAATCCATTATTTCTGAGTAACTTTTTTTTTCCAGAAAGATAATACCCTGAATTTTATCATATAGAAAACAGAATAATGTAAAACTTTTTCTATTATTTTAATTCAATTTTAAATGTTAAATTTTCCCAAAAAGTTAACAATTGACATTTTTTGTCTTGCACAAAAAACGTACTTAAATATTAAAAAAAAGGGGTTTTGAAATAATTAATTTATTTATTTATTGTCTAACTAAGATTTAGGATGATTTTCTAAGAGAATATGCAAAAATATTATAATATAAGTACCTGAATTTCAAATAATTCCACTTATTCATATAGGTAACCAGATATTTCGCGTCTACGTAGAGTTCAGATCGACTCTGTTTACGTTTTCTTTTGATAAGAAGAAAACTATGGAAGACCAAACAGGCCAAAAAAAACTTATTTTTCAGTGACGAAAATTTCAATGTATTATTAAGCTGAGGCTGGCCAGTACCAGATGGGTGACCATTTGTATGAGTTTGGTTTTTAATGTGTATGTGTGTGGGGGCCAGGCTCCCCAAAATGGGGGGGCAATTTAAAGCAGAATAAAAAAAAATTATTTCAGCGCGTTTGGTCCACCGTAGTCGAAAGGCGGCAAACGTTTTCAAACGAGATCGAAAAAAATGATGCTATTTTTAACACAAAGGGCACAATATTTATCGATTTTTTTTGGTATCGATTATTCAAAGCATGCCCTGTTTAATAATGGTCATGCATACTTCGGCTCGCTAAAAAAAATTGTTAATTTATTTATCAAAAATTTTAAAATGGCTTTTTTCGTATAAATATTAAAAAAATTTTTTTTTTGTTTTGCTTAACTTAAATTAATTATTTTACTTAACATATTCACCGAATTTCACACTTCAAAACTCAAAAGCGGGATAATTAAACACAATCGAAGTTCTGATATTCAGACGTCAAAATAAGGTATGCAAACAATTTTTTTTTTTTTAATCTATAATTCTGTCCCTTACAACGACACAATATGTTTTGTTCAGTTTCAGATGATTATTTTAAGCATATTTGTTCCTACTTCAAAACAAGGGGGGGGGTTTGTAAGCAAAAAAATATATATATATAAATATCGTTTATGAAACATAAGTAGACTGTTATAAAGTTCATTCTTCTCCTAATCTGAAAATTTCGTATTGATCGGATAATTACCTGATTTTTGGTAGATTTTTAAAAAGACGGTCCGTCAAAAAGTACTGACCTGCCCCCCCCAGTTTTGGCGGTGCCTAGTCTATACACGCTGTGTCTCTAATATTTTTGGTTTAGGACACCCGAAAAAAAAATGAGAACAATGATCGTCCTGGTTATTAGACTCTGACGCAACCGAATCAAATATCAACATTAACTAGACGAAAAGGGAATGGTTTAAACAATGGAAACAGAAAGTATGAATCGAAAATCACGTTCGGAAATGCTATTGCGAACTAAATAAAAACAAATGAGTCGGAACGAAATTACAGACATTGTTTTAGATATGTGTTGTCCGCATTCCGTCGGTTGCCACGGAAACGCTACCACCATTCTTTATCTCTCGGTCTACGCCAAACGCTGTCTTCTAAATAAAACCATTCGTTTTTATTAAAAAAAAATGTTTCTTTGTTGAGTACGCACCACGTAATATTGCCACACGTTAATTTTTCAAAATTACATCTTTCTTTCAATGACAGATTGTCTTATTTCGACCTGCTTCATTGACTACCAATATGGAGCTTTTTACCTCGGAATGTAATACTTTTTACGTTTTTCCCCGTTTTCTGCTTACCTGAATTGCAGATCTTTTAATGCAATATGACTAGACGTCTCGTACAGATCTTGAAATAGTCTCTAGTAGACATAATGGCTCCTTACATCCAAGTGGCAATATGCATTGTTCAGAATAAACAAATATAATGAATCATATAAAATATCAAGTCATAATAAAATCCGGTAAATCACACAATTTGAGTCGTCCATTGATCATTGGATCATAGCTGACTTCAGACAGAATATTTCAGTTACGCGCATAAAATAAAGCAAATCTCTGCACTCATTATACACACCATTTAATTTTCTGTTGTAATTATTGTATTCTAGTTGGTCAACGGCGGGGTATCTTGTGGCGAAAATTGTGGGAACGCAAGCTTAACTCTTAAACGGCCTCGGTGTGTGCTTTGCCGACCCAATGTCATTATGCTGAAAAGGGCCCAAGATTGCGCCTGCGGCTTTATACAACAATGCAGTCTCGCAGAATCTTGTGTGCTCTCGAGCACATATGCAAATTTGGAGGACTCTGTCTTTTATTAAAAAAAGGCAACTGGAGCAGATGGGGACAGGCTTGAAAACGCGTCTATGGAAAGTACCGATGGACGAAGTTGTTGCAGTAAGCTGAGGTTTTGTGCCCCCTTTTTTCTTTGCAACAACATATCTCTAATTATACAACCTCATACTTCGACAACAAGTACTCGGAGCTATCCAAAGCACCAAGTCATAGTGCAATTCGATAGATCCTGGACTTGAGTGGATCACAGATCCGTGGATCACATATGACTCCAGCAGTCGAGTGTCCTCTACGCTCTTTATCCTCAACATTTAATTACTTATTTTATATACTGTATTCGGATTGATCAAAGGTGGGTTATCTGTAAGTAGTCCGAGCTATACAAGACATCGCCATACAACAATCTGATTGATTCTGGACTTAAGTGCATCGAAAACCTTTATCACAAATAGCTCCAGCGATAGTACGGTATTCCAGTCACGCAGCACTGACTTGGGATGTCTAAACGCTCTTCATCCGAGTAATTAATTTTCGTTCTTTGGCAGTCGCTGCACAAGGCCATACAAAACACCATACTAAAATGCAAATGTCATGGATCACATATCTGTGGATCAGAGATGATTGCAGCGGCAGTAAGCTGTTTCAATCACGTAGCATTTAATCGAGAGTTTTATGAAACCATTTATCCTTACCATTAAATTTTCCCTCGTACTTACTGTATGCGGTGTGGCCAAAGGTGGGGGTGGTGTGTCTGTCCTTGTGCGAGAGTATATGTATTGCCGAACATATCTTGACACGTTTATCCTAGCTTATCGTCTATCATCCTTTTTCTTTTTTGTTATTTTATCGAAGTGTTATCAAGTCATGTCGTCCCGTCTTTTTATTCACGAGCAATTACAGATTTTTAAAGTCTCTTCAGATGAGAAGTGAACGCATGAAAAGGGGTCGCTGATAAGGAAACACAAATAAGAACAGTTCAAATTGAAATGAACTGACGGTTTTGTTCCTCTTCACGGAATAGAAACAAATATACAAACGTCTCATCTTTCGCTTTTGTTGTTTTATTATTGAGGCTTATCTCATTTGGACTAGCTTAAGAGGCCAATTGACAATCCTCAGGCATTTACACACACACACACACACACAAACACACATATACATCTGTGTATGTATGTGTTATATATATATATATATATATATATATATATATATATATATATATATGTTTTGAGAAAAATAGACAAACCGAATGAAATTATTAAAATAATCAACGTTTCGTCCCTATTTCAGGGGACATCTTCAGAATATTGAAGTAGTGAAGTAAAAATGCAAGAAAAGAAAAAATCATAGACCATACGAAAAAAAGAACAGTTTTTGAATCCTACCCATGTCGGGAAGGACAAACATATGTGTGCTTTTTCGTATGGTCTATGATTTTTTCTTTTCTTGCATTTTTACTTCAATATCCTGAAGATGTCCTCTGAAATAGGGACGAAACGTTGATTATTTTAATAATTTCATTCGGTTTTTCTATTTTTCTCAAAACATAACGTCAACCACCGCTGGTATTTTTATTTTTTACACACACACACACACACACACACACACACACACACACACACACACACACACACACATATATACATATCCATACATATATATATATATATATATATATATATATATATATATATATATATATAAACTATTATATACTAATCTATAAAAGTCATTTTGTGTGTGAGTTATTTCCTCATAGGTTCCGAAATGTCTGAGCCTATATTTTGCAAATTTAACACAAAGGTAATTTATATGTCTGGCAGTGTTCTTAGATATGTTTTGTACAGAGATTAATCAAATAAGTATCGACAATCGAAAACTATTCTCTTTCATAGATGAATTAAAAAAAAATTGCAGGGTAATATTTTACGTTACCAGCAAAAGCTGTAATCAAATTTCAGCAAATCACTTCTTAAAAAAATAAATAAATAAAATAAAATAAGCAGTTGTTTTATAAACTGGATATATAACTCAATGGTAGAGCATTCGGCTTCGTATCGAATTCTAGCCCGGGTGTACCTTACCATTTTTTTCTCATTAATAAGTTTAATTTCCAATAAAAGAAAACGTGCCATTTAAAATCGCCGCAAATTATTTCATCGTTTACATATTTTTAAAGAAAACATTAATCAAAAGGGACCTTTTCAGGGCATTCATCGTCAAGTCCAAATAGAGGCTGACGTGATATTGGATACAAACACAGACGGTATTTGATGATTATATATTTTTATTTTTATTTTCTTCACGATTGAGCTCACCGGGCAACAAATTATTTCTTGTAGTCTACCATAATGAATCTACATAAATTAAAATATGATGTATTCTACGATCGGGCAACGCTGGACTTCCGCTAGTATATATATATATATATATATATATATATATATATATATATATATATATATATATATATATACTAGCAGAAGTACCCGGCGTTGACTGGGTTCAGAAACCGCCTACAGAAAATGGACTGAGTGATGAAAGTATGATAGGTTATAAAAAGAAGGGATTGTAAAGAGATAGGTCTTGATACTCAAAATTTTTACCCTAAGCAAAATATGATGAAATAAAAATAATTTTCGAGAAAATATATTTTTTATATCAACTTTGTTTCCATTCGTAGCCAAGAGTGACCAACAAAATGATGTTTCCTTACAAAGAGAAGATATTATATGCATAATAAAATAAATATACAAGAAATAAATGTTATCATAGTCAAGAAAAGGTACACAGACCGGTTTAAAAAAATCAAAATGGCAGCGACTTTTAAATGGAGACCCCCGTTTTCAATTTAACGGAAGGGCATCTGGGCATTCTGTGTTAACAATTTAATAGAGTTCCGTCAACGTAAGGAATATGTATAAACATATTTTAATGTTTTCCGTAAGTTTGTGCTTGAGGAATATTCGTTTATGGCATGTGTAGTTTTTATAAAAATTCATTTAAGTAGTTATCGACTCAAGTTTCGTTTTAGTTTCGGTTCGCTGAAAGTAGTTCGAGTAATGAGCATTAAAAACTATTTCAAAACAAAAAAAACATGAACCTAACTTTTATTGACTATGGTAACATTTATTTCTTGTATATTTATTTTTTCGGGTAGTCGTTTGTTGGCTTTTCTGCTAAACACTCTTACTAAATAGTATCGACGAAATATCGAAAAACAAAGAACCAAAACGGTTTGGAAAAATAATGAAGCTTTACTTCTTTTTGAAAAATAATCCGAAACAGCTAAATGGGATATAAAAAAAGTAAACACGTAATTACTTTAGTTTTTTGAAGCAAATAATCGATATAAATATGAATAAGAAGAAAATGGCGCCCTTTTCACGTAGAACAGCTTCATTTCAGTTTTACAGTATTGAACGGTGTAGTATTGCGCCGTCGGATTCAGGGCTGTACTATTGTAATGTAAAGAACACGCAGAAAGTGTTGTAATCTGTACACTGACAAAAAAGCCTAAAAAGATATATAAATAAAAATAAAAAGGTTATGTAAATGTTTTTAAAAAGACACGTAATTACGTGAGAAGGATTTTTTCCTTCTTTTGACACGAAAACAAGTAACGTTCTTATTTTTTTATTTATCTATTTATCTATTTTCGAAAGAGTGCCACGTGAATGTGGAGAAGGAAACTGAGTTATGCAAAATTTGTGTCGAGAATTGTCTAAAATTCCGACTTTTTGGGGGGGGCGTTCATTTTAATAAGAACGTGAATTTATGAGGTCAATTTATTCGACACAATATGATTCAACTCAAAAATAAATAAAAGCTAACGTGAATTAAGATTAACGTTGAGGTGTTACTGTGGACCATCACCGCTTTAAAAAAAACTTG
This sequence comes from Euprymna scolopes, assembly GCF_053919585.1. NCBI lineage: Eukaryota > Metazoa > Mollusca > Cephalopoda > Sepiida > Sepiolidae > Euprymna > Euprymna scolopes. Next base: position 25,124,861 of record NC_136496.1, on the reverse strand, counting down.
TTAAACTTTGTGACATATTTCCATTCTATGGAGGTCAGGTGCGAACAAACACACAATAATTTTATTATACCATATTTGTTCAAACTGAAACATTATTATCAAAGTATACTTACGCATATAGATATGAAAAGTCTTTGTTAAATTTTGTGCCATATTTCCATGGAGTACAGGCGCGAACGCTGGCCCCACAGTTTTATTATACTATCCCTATTTAAGTTGAACCATACTTATCAAGTATACTTGTGTACATCTATATCAAAAGCCCTTGTAAACGTATTTTTGTTTCATTTTTTATTTCCATACTTTGGGGGCCAGGCGCGAACGCAGACCCCATAACTTTTATGAACCACCGTTCTGCCAGATCAACATACCCATTCCTAATCCTCGATACATCTTCTATCATTATATGTAATCAGTTTTTTTTTAAATAGTCAACCATATAGGAGCGTATTCGTGACCAGACACACACACACACACCCACACACACACACACACACTCAGCCGTTCATCTCATTTAATCACATAAATTAATATACAAAGATATAAATTTATGCGTAAATTTTCAGTATTTACTTCAACAGTGCTAGATAAATAGGTAGAGCTAGAAAGTAAGTTAGGAAAATATATATGGCAATTAAGATACAACAATATTTTATGTTTCATTTTCGTGGGAATTGGTAAGGCAAATAATGAAAATGAAACGCAGAATAATGCTATTATTTAACTCGAAAAATTAAAAAGGTTCAGTAGATAATACAGGAATTTTACCATTAAAAGGAGTTTTTTTTTTTTGCTGCAGACATTATTTTTCTACATAGTTACCCCCATTCTTAATGTGCCGTTGCCATCGACCTGGTGATGGAAGTAGTACCTCTATCACAGGCAACCGTTTCTTCTTCATAATTTTTTCTTTCATTATCATCACCATTCATCCATGAATTTTTGTCAGCGTATGCTGAAACTTCGTTCGTACAAGTTCACGGCGCGTATCACCCTTACATTTCTGATGTATTTTAAGTTTAAAACAGAATTTACTAGCGTTCTTCTAAAGTGTCCTCACGTCAAAATTGTAATAATCAGGCTTTAGTAGAGCGAATTCCAATTCCTGCTGCAGTTATAAATTTGAACATGAAATTATAAACATTATGCATAGCAATAACATATTGGATTTTTAAGATTCTACAACGATTCTAAATGCCTGTAAAAATGTCTGGAAACTTAGTCAAAGCACCCCATTAGAGATAAATCCATTAAAAACCCCTGAATTGCTCTCTCTCTCTCTCTCTCTCTCTCTCTCTCTCTTATAGAAAATAATTATATATATATATATATATATATATATATATATATAAAAATTACAATTAAATTTACGAAAATGATCCAAGATGGTAAAATTAAAGTATATTATAAATATTAAAGAATTAATATTTATAAAGTTATCTCAGCCAGATGTAAAAGCTCGATAAAACCAAATAGGAGATAGAGCTTATAATACGAGCAAACAATTAAATATGCATGTTAAAAAACACTCTGCAATGAGGTAAAAACATATTTAATTTGAAAAGGAAACAGTAGGTAAGTGGATAGTCCTTAATCCGCGGAATTTCGAAGAAATACTTTCCTTCTCATCAGATATTTATGTCTCGGCAGTAAAGTGAAAAGCATATTTTATCTTTCTTTTATTAATATTATTGGAATTTTTTCCTTTTTTGACCCTTGTGCACATTTTTGTGAATTATTCCATGGATTTCTGCCTTTGGATTATTTTGGACCATCTTCCAATTACGGGATTTCCTTGGATTTTACTTGTGCAAATGGAAATTTAATTAACTTTCTTGAAGTTATATATTTGGATTTTACCGTCACTGGATTATTTATCTTCCACCAGACTATTCATTCATGTGTAATCGCCTTTTTCTTCACCATATTCCCTCTGCTTCACTTTTTTGTTATCAAGTAAGATCTTTGACTTACTTGTTGTTTCATCAAATACTTCTGCATGCAAAATCCGATCCCGCATTTTGCTAATTCCTACCCTCTGATGAGAAGGAAAGTATTTTTTCGAAACTCCGCGGATTAAAGACTATCCACTTATCAAGTGTTTCCTTTTCAGATTAAATATGTTTTTAACTCATTTCAAAGTGTTTTTTAACATGTTTTATTAATTTTTAGTTCGTATTATCCGTTGCTTCTGCGAAAGTTTTCGCGAGACATACATACATTTAAACAGACAGGTGAGATTTATATATAGATATACAATGAACATTATTTTCGTAGAAGTTTTAATAAACTCATATCTGTTGCATGTTATTAAGTTTTCTGTTCAGAATTCAGAAAACAACATTTTTATTGAATTCATTTGAAATTCTTTTTTAGATGAGTAATTTGTATCATTTATATTATTTAATGAAACAACTTCTATGAATAGAAGATGACGATAATAGTCCGCAAATAATTAAAAAAGATAATTAATACCATTATTATACTATGCAGAAAATATCAAGATGAAAAAATAAAGCTGATATTGTTGATTAAATATATTTTTAATTCTGTAGGAATTTAACGGGAACTGTTAGTTTTTACCATTGTTATTTTTGGCTCGCAAGGTCATAATAGATCTCTCCTTGAAAACAGTATGTGGTGTTATCTGTAAGCTGAGTGGCAACAAGTCTCCGCAGTTTTCGAGTGCTTTGCACCTCTTCTGGTAACATTTGCAAATTAATTTGCATTATCGCAACAATCGCTACCATTGATTTCTCGCTAGCAGCGGTCATTGCTCTGCACCTCCCCAAGCTTCCAGTTCTCTTCATATTTATCCAGCGGAAATCTGATCATTGCTATCTCCTCGGTCTTTCAATCCTCCTTTATCGTTCTCGGTTAGCATCATTCTTTTCTTTGGGATGGGTGATGATTGGGTAATGGGAGGGGATGAAGGACGGGATAGAGAACTTATGGATATGCATCTTCAATGTCTTTGGTTCCATGGAACTCTTTTTCGTGTTTTGTCTCTGCAGTTACTCGTGTAACTCGTGCATGCGGCTTATGTGTATTAGTTTCCGCATTCAAGGGGTTTCCTTAATATTTCAGTTATTTTCATAATAATAATAATAATAATAATACTTATTATTATTATTGTTGTTGTTGTTTTCAACTTTATTGTTATACGCGTATAGTTTCGATTGATATAACTTTCGACCTTCTTCAGGTATCTTGTTAAACTCGAAAATCTTTCTGTTGAGCTCTGAAATCTGTACTGAATTTCGAACAGAATCTTTGTTTATTACACGTAGGTAGCATGCTCTCGGTACGTCATCAATTACAGGGTAAATGTCTTAAGTGATTATATTATTAATATCCACCGGCACAATAACGTGGACACACCGGTTCTCGCCAGATCACTGAAGTTAAGCAACGTCGAGCGTGACCAATACCAGATGGGTAACCATTTGGAAAGGTGAGACATTGTAGATACCAGGTTGGGAAACTGGTGCGGTCTACCCTTCTCTCGATGGTAACCGTGGTAGGCAACCCATCTAGTGATGGCGTCCAGTCTCAGCTCCGGTGGCATGTTACATTACGTTATATCCACCGTATTAGTAGTTTACTTTTAGCCCCCTGGAATGTGTCACTAACTTTAACTTAATATTATATTCTTTAAGCAACGTTCAAACTGCCGTGCAAAATTCCGTGATCCCAAGTTCGATATGATGAAGATGAAGAAAGTAGATCACGTCCTCCGAAACATCGCGTCAATAACACATCAAAGCGAGAACACTAGTCCGAATTTTCATAATAATACGAACTAGAAGAACCCGTGGAAATTCCATGGTAGTTGATAATTATAAAAAGTCATTAAAAATAAAATGTATAAAAGTGAAACAAGACAAATAACGACGAAATTATAATTAAAAATAACTTGCAGTCTCCACTCAACGTAACTTTTTTTAAATGATGGAATAAAATACCCAACTTCAGACCGAAGACAGAAAGCGATGTTGAAAAAAAGAAAATAATTTTAGAGATTTAAAGGTTTTAATGATGTTTAACTGATAAAGAGCGTCTATAAAGAAGGGTAATTCGTTTCTCTTTAATGTATGTTTGCGATGATGATGTTTATTGACACTGGCCGTACGGGAAAGTAAATTAATATCTAGAAGATTATCACACCTCATCTAAACAATGAAAAAATAACGACTCTTTATTTATTCTACAATTAAGCGGATTTTTTCTGATACTTATCAAATATAAAATATTTAAAAATTATACTCGTAATATAATTCCGCCTAATTGCATCAGATGGGGTTGTAAAATTCATAATTATGATAACTGATCTCATGCATTCGGGATCTGAAATTTCCATCTCTCAGAATTTTACCAAGACTTGATTCTAAAACCTTTTTAATTTTGGGGATTTTTCCATCTATCCAGCGCGGCCGTAGCCGAATTTGAACTCACTAACCAGGTTTGTAGAGTAATTCAAATCTTGTCAGTAGCTTAAAACTTGATGCTTCGCCAGGGCTATCAAGGCTGATATTTTAACGTGGCGCCATCACTAGACGGGGAGCCATACCACGGCTTAAGAGAGTCCCATCTACCCTCGACAGAAGGATACCCCGCGCTAGTTTCTCAATCTGATATTTTACCTCGTGGTACATACAGCGCTTCGCCTTCCAAATAGTCACCCATCTGGTACTGGCCAGGCAAACGTTGCTTAGCTTCGGTGATATGCTGAGAACCGGTGTGTCAATGTGAAAAATAAAATAGAGCGCAATGGAATTTTAAAACAGTCGCTATATCCCTTCTATCTCATTCCAAAGACTTTCTAAGCGTTTATAATATTTTGAACATCTTAAAGAATTTGCTGTTCATTTCTTTAAGTTCAGATGTTTCTTTACTTCAGTTTCGATTTAATTATTTTTTTCTTAAGTTATTATAGGTATACTTGTTTTCTTTATTATATGTAATACCCTATTATTTATTATAAATACACTTGTCTCCTTATTATATTTAATACCCTATTATTTATTGTATGTACAATTATTTCCCTATTATATCTAATATCCTATTCATTATAGTTACACTTATTTCCTTATTATAAGTAATACCCTATTATTTATTATATGTATATTTATTTCCTTATTATATGCAATACCTTATTATTTATTATATGCATATTTGTTTCCTTATTATATGTAATCCCTATTATTTATTATATGTATACTTATTATATGTAATAGCCTTATATTGATTATATGTATACTTGTTTCCTTATTATATATAATACCTTATTATTTAATATATGAATAATTATTTTCTTATTATATGTAATACCCTTTCATTTATTATATGTATACTTGTTTCCTTATTATACGTAACACCCTATTATTTATTGTATGTATAGTTGTTTCCTTATTATATGTAACACCCTATTATTTATTGTATGTATAGTTGTTTCCTTATTATATGTAACACCCTATTATTTATTGTATGTATAGTTGTTTCCTTATTATATGTAACACCCTATTATTTATTGTATGTATAGTTGTTTCCTTATTATATGTAACACCCTATTATTTATTGTATGTATAATTGCTTCCTTATTATATGTAACACCCTATTATTTATTGTATGTATAGTTGTTTCCTTATTATATGTAACACCCTATTATTTATTGTATGTATAATTGTTTCCTTATTATATGTAACACCCTATTATTTATTGTATGTATAGTTGTTTCCTTATTATATGTAACACCCTATTATTTATTGTATGTATAGTTGTTTCCTTATTATATGTAACACCCTATTATTTATTGTATGTATAGTTGTTTCCTTATTATATGTAACACCCTATTATTTATTGTATGTATAATTGTTTCCTTATTCTTTATAATACCCTATTATTTATTATATGTATACTTGTTTCCTTATTATACGTAACACCCTATTATTTATTGTATGTATAGTTGTTTCCTTATTATATGTAACACCCTATTATTTATTGTATGTATAGTTGTTTCCTTATTATATGTAACACCCTATTATTTATTGTATGTATAGTTGTTTCCTTATTATATGTAACACCCTATTATTTATTGTATGTATAGTTGTTTCCTTATTATATGTAACACCCTATTATTTATTGTATGTATAGTTGTTTCCTTATTATATGTAACACCCTATTATTTATTGTATGTATAGTTGTTTCCTTATTATATGTAACACCCTATTATTTATTGTATGTATAGTTGTTTCCTTATTATATGTAACACCCTATTATTTATTGTATGTATAATTGTTTCCTTATTCTTTATAATACCCTTTCATTTATTATATGTATACTTGTTTCCTTATTATATGTAACACCCTATTATTTATTGTATGTATAGTTGTTTCCTTATTATATGTAACACCCTATTATTTATTGTATGTATAGTTGTTTCCTTATTATATGTAACACCCTATTATTTATTGTATGTATAATTGTTTCCTTATTCTTTATAATACCCTTTCATTTATTATATGTATACTTGTTTCCTTATTATACGTAACACCCTATTATTTATTGTATGTATAGTTGTTTCCTTATTATATGTAACACCCTATTATTTATTGTATGTATAGTTGTTTCCTTATTATATGTAACACCCTATTATTTATTGTATGTATAATTGCTTCCTTATTATATGTAACACCCTATTATTTATTGTATGTATAGTTGTTTCCTTATTATATGTAACACCCTATTATTTATTGTATGTATAATTGCTTCCTTATTTTATGTAACACCCTATTATTTATTGTATGTATAGTTGCTTCCTTATTATATGTAACACCCTATTATTTATTGTATGTATAGTTGTTTCCTTATTATATGTAACACCCTATTATTTATTGTATGTATAATTGCTTCCTTATTATATGTAACACCCTATTATTTATTGTATGTATAGTTGCTTCCTTATTATATGTAACACCCTATTATTTATTGTATGTATAGTTGTTTCCTTATTATATGTAACACCCTATTATTTATTGTATGTATAATTGCTTCCTTATTATATGTAACACCCTATTATTTATTGTATGTATAGTTGCTTCCTTATTATACGTAACACCCTATTATTTATTGTATGTATAATTGTTTCCTTATTATATGTAACACCCTATTATTTATTGTATGTATAATTGTTTCCTTATTATATGTAACACCCTATTATTTATTGTATGTATAGTTGTTTCCTTATTATATGTAACACCCTATTATTTATTGTATGTATAATTGCTTCCTTATTATATGTAACACCCTATTATTTATTGTATGTATAGTTGCTTCCTTATTATATGTAACACCCTATTATTTATTGTATGTATAGTTGTTTCCTTATTATATGTAACACCCTATTATTTATTGTATGTATAGTTGTTTCCTTATTATATGTAACACCCTATTATTTATTGTATGTATAGTTGTTTCCTTATTATATGTAACACCCTATTATTTATTGTATGTATAATTGTTTCCTTATTCTTTATAATACCCTATTATTTATTATATGTATATTTGTTTCTTTATTATATGTAATACCTTCTTATTTATTATTTACTTTTTCTACCTCTTTTTCAATTTTCTTTTTCCCCCTTTTGTTATCTTCCTTTTTTATTATCTATTCGTCTTTAATAATCCCTATAAGTTTTTATTTATCTGTATTTTCTTTTTACTCGTGCTTACTTATATTCAAACATTCCATATTTTATATTTTTTCTTTTTATATTTATTATTTTTCTTTTCTTTTTTGTCTTTCTAAATTATCTTTTTTATTTTTGTATTTATTATTTTTCCTTTTATATTTTTATGTATTATTTTTATATTTATTTTTTCTTTTTATATTTATTATTTTTCTTTCTATATTTATTAACTTTATTTTTGTATTCATTATTTTGTATATTTACTATTTTTCTTTTTGTATTTTTTGTTCCTTTTTTATTTATTATTTTTCTTTTTATATTTATTATTTTTCTTTTTCTTTCTATTGTTACGTATTTCCTCCTTATTCACTTATACTTAATTCTTACTTTCTAGTGAGGCTTTAACGTTTGATATTTTTATATTTTATATATCTTAATATATATTGGTTTGGGCAAAAACAATGTTGTTTATATATATATATATATATATATATATATACATATATATACATATATATATACATATATATATATATATATATATATATATATATATATATATTGTTTAACAAAATCAAGCCATCAAGGAATAGATTGATAGCAACAAATAGTGTATTTCATTGTTAGTTACAATTGTTTCAAAACTATTCGGACAAATCTAAACCTTATAACGTTTGAAAATTTTCACAAGAACAGCCTTATGTCAGACTTATTGAATAAAAAGCACTTTAATAATTAACAATAGTTTTAATTTAAACATACATTTATTTAATTATAATTAAAATAACATGTTTTCAGATGAAGAAACTTTGAAACATACTTATTAGATAATTAGGATATATACAATGATAACAAAAAGTATGTTTAAATAAGGAATAAGTACGTAAATGGTATAATAAAAACTAGATTGTCGTATGCAGAATTGAGTTAAGTTTGTAAAATGTGAAAATTAAAAAGATTACTTTCAATATAAATAATTGATGGTGCTGATATTGATAATAATATGAATAAATATTTAAATATAAATAAATAAGAAATTAAAGTAAATGGAAGTAACTAATTAATTTACAATCCAACATTAGTGGATATGAAGTATAACTTAATAACTTATGATTATCGATTGAAATAATCTGTTATACTAACATTTTGTATTGGAAAAATTAATGAATTAATTTAAAATATAAGTCGATTTAATTTTTTTAAATAATATGTAATGAAAGACTTTAAAACTATATGAAAATTAAAAATTAAGTATTAGTTGAATATGGATGTCTATGCGTTGTGAAAAATTAATAAATACAAACAAAGTTTATTTCAGAAGATTTGTTGCAAGGGAGTTAACCCTGCCGCATTTATCAAGTAAATTTAATTTGAACAATGGCGATATAAAATAATTTGCAGACTGTTCTAAACTTAACAAAACGTAAGTATAGTTCAGGAATTGTATTATATTAAACATTATCATTGTAAGTATTTATATGTTTGAATGTAATAGCTAATAGATTTGAATTATGTATAGTTTTCACTTCGGATAAATTGTTTAGTTACGATAACTGACTAAAATGATCAATGTGTTTTTGTAGCTTAGTTTAGTTTCGTATATACACATACATACATACATATACATATATAATATTTTATAATTAGCTGATATTATTTTCATAAGTATGTATAAATAACTTAGAATTAATGAATTTACTAATTATGAAATAGAACATTTTGGTAGAAGATTCATAAATAAATTAAAATTGTTAGTACGAATAGTTGGTTTTTCTTTCTTTTGTAGCTTAGTTTAGTTTCGTATATACGAACATATATTATATTTTGTAATTTCATGATATTATTTTCATAAGTATCTATACATAACTTAGAATTAATAAATTTACTAATTATTTAATATAACATTTTTGGAAAAGATTCATAAATTAATTAAAATTGTTAGTATGAATAGTTTTTTTTTCTTAGCTTAGTTTAGTTTCGTATATAAAAACATATATATATAATAATTTATGGTTTGTTGATATTATTTTCATAAGTATGTATACATAACGTAGAATTAATAAATTTACTAATTATTAAATAGAATATTTTGATTGAAGATTCATAAATTAATTAAAATTTTTCGTACGAATAATTGGGTTTAATGAGTTTGTTTGAAAAAATTAAATATGGCGTAATGGAAAAATATAAATGTAACTGCAGCTTCTCTTCAAATATTCGGATTTTCACCATGTCAAATCACATTCCAATTCCTTTTGACGGATTGATTGTTGCTACTTTTTCTGATGAGTTAAGGGCATAATAGATTCACTAATTGATATAATAATTAAGTGATTGATTTGGCGCTACGAAACAGATACCGTAAGGAATTGTATAAATCGACAGATTTAAAGAAATAAATGATAAGATGGTCAACATTATGAATTTTGGAATATAAATTTTTGTCATTTATTTTATTTATTGCTCTGTAATCACATTGAGCTTCTTATATAAGGATTGATATATAATAAAAAATATTTCTACAGAAATATACATATATACATATATACATATATATATATATATATATATATATATATATATATATATATATATATATATATATACAGGGTGTCCGTAAAGTTACTATACAGTCTTATTTTTTATTGTATTATATTTGTATTAATAGTTAATATTCATTTTTTTACAAGTTTATTTAATCAAGCATCTTTTGTTACAAATAAATATTTTAATACAATATCTTACTGTACTGTTAATATATTACAGGGTGTCTGTATAGTAACTTGTAAGACTGTATAGTAACTTTACGGACACCCTGTATATATTTCAATATATAGCTATAGTTGCACGTCATGACACGACATTACTTTTGCATGTATTTCTCAACTAAATCTTCTTAAGTTACCTTTTATCTATATTGAATAGTTTGTATACTTCTGGCCCTTTATGTTTTTGATGAGATGCATTCAACTTCGAAAGAGCTTTTCTCTTTTATCTTATTGATAAGATGAGTTTACAAAGTTTAATGTAATTTTTATTACTCATGATACAAAAACATATACAAGCGATAAAAGAAACCGTACATTCAAGTAGAGAGCCATCGTAACTCATTGGTAGAAAGCCAGACTTATGGTGCTGGTTTCATAGGTTCGATCAGAACTCATGCTGATGAGAGCTGACCGCTAGAAATATGCATGCCTATGTGAATACCTTTCATGTTCGTATAATTATTTAATAATATATATGCATATATCCTTTATGTAATATATATATATATATATATATATATATATATATATATATATATATATATCCATGCATTGCTACGACGTGCTGACCGTTTCGATCATTATTGATCTCATCATGCAAGAAAATTAAAAATTAAACACGTTTAAGGGCATCTTTAGTTTTAGAGGAAAAAATATATTTTGTTACGTCTGACCAAGGGCATGGTTAGTGCTCTGATCAGACATGGTAAAATATAATTTTCTCCTCTAAAATTAAAACGTAGCAAGATATGACTATATTTGCATATATTACATGAGGTAAAATAAAAATTAACATTTGCTCTCTTTGATTGAACACGATCAAGGACCGTTGTTGGAATTCAATGATTCTAATCTTTTGAATACTTTTAAAACTGGAATAGATACAAATGCACACACACATACACACGCACACACACACGTATATACATATAATTTATAATTTATTTTATATATATATATATATATATATATATATATATATATATATAAAAGACTCCACGCAAGAAAAAACAAACAGAAAATATAATTTCTTTATATTTTCTCTTCCTTCATAATAATTTGGTAAAAAGAGACAATGAAACCTTAAAAGGCTAATTCTCGAAGAATAAATGTCAGCACAATCATTTATGCACATATGTAGCCAATAATCTATGCATAAATAAATAAATCAATAAATATATTCATATATATACATATATATATGGCTCTGAAAAAGAGGGATTCATCTATCTATCTATCTATCTATTTCTCTCTCTCTTTCTCTCTATCTCTCTATCTCTCTCGCTCTCTCTCTCTCTCTCTCTCTATATATATATATATGTATAGTTTTTTATATAGTTGTGATTAAAATGGAGATGTCCCTACAAATTCATGAGCATGTTTTGGTCAGCCAGTTACAATTAACTAGATTCCTTATGAATGTGTAGTGACACATAATGGATCATGCAAAACAAATCAAAAGTATATCTTACTCTACTTAAATGTTGAGCAATCCTGCATTAATCTCGTAGAACTTAATTGTTTGCTTTACCTCTGAAAATGTTAAACTGTTTTAAAATTTCAGCGCGAGCAGACGTGTCATATGTAGCCACACTGAACAGCTGCTCTACAGCGTAACAGCTATCTGTAGATAACTGTATCCTGGACTCTTGAATGTGAGCGTTTCGTGTTCACTTAGAGAAGAGATAAAGCTGTGTGAAGAGACAAACGTTGTGTGTGAACTAGACAGCCTCTTCTTATGGGAAAGGAAGTGCA
>NC_136496.1:25047650-25107650 GCF_053919585.1 Euprymna scolopes | reverse complement strand
ATATTTGTCGTATGAACGGTCGACCTTTAAAACAATACTGATCTTGGTAAAATCCGTCGGCTCTCTTAAAAGTTTGAGGCAGACATGCAAAATGACATACATACATACATTTATATATTGGTAACTAAAAATTTTCGACCTAAACTGATGAAAAAGCTTGCCCTATCTCTGAAACTGATGAAAATGCTTGCCCTATCCTTCTGTAAAATTTTAAATATTTAGACCAGAAATTGTCTGAGTAATTTGGAAGAGACCGCAGAAGTATTTTTTTTTAATTTGACCCCTTTTATGACCCCTTTAAATATATTGTCTTGGGCTTAAATCAAGTTATTAAGTTAGATCCATGTCCAAGGAACCTATATCTAAAATTTCAAGTGCGTAGCCCCAAAATTGTCAGAGGAGTTTCGTAGAGTTCTCAAAGGTCAAATCGTTGAACTTTGACCCCTTAACAGCCATATTTCTGGCCGAAAATGGACACATCGATTTTCTCAAATCTCAGTACCCTGTATATAAAATTTCGAGTCTGTAGACTAAAAATTAACAGAGTTATTTCGTAGGGAAATGTACGCAGGCACACAGACACGTTCACTTTTATAGATCTATCTATATATCTATAAAAGTGAACGTGTCTGTGTATCTGTTTATCTGTGTGTCTGTGTACATTTCCCTACGCAATAACTCTTCGAAGACATACTTCCTTCGCGTCAGAGATGCATAAAAAATTTATCTGTAAAGTATTCAAAGAAAATTAGTATAAAGGATAATATACGATATATATATATATATATATATATATATATATACATATATATATAGATATATATAGATATAGATATAGATATATATAAAATATTTATTATACATATTTCAAAAGCGTACCGGTGGTTTCATTGCGTTTAATCAACCATAAGAGGTTGGAAGGAGTCAGCGCAAATCCACCAGCGACTTTGAAAAAGTGAAACAATGCAAAGTAAACAAACATAGAAAAAAAAACGTTAAACGGGCGTTTTAACTCAGAGTTTCCAATTTTAATACAGAACTTAGTAATCGACGCCAATACATTCTGGAGAAATCGCGTGTTTGTGTGAGAGAGAGAGAGTGTGAGAGAGAGAGGGGGGAGAGTGTGTGTGTGGCTGAGTGTGTGTGCGTGTGTGTGTGTGTGTGTGTGTGCGAGAAAAATAGTTTTTTTCTTTTTTTCTATAACGTCGAATAGTTCAAGGTAACCTACCGAAGTCTCATTGACTGAAACAAATGGCTGTTTGTAGCGATCAAATGTAACTGCTTACCTTCGAATTAATATCAAGAATATTTTGCTCTTTTTACCGTTGTATTGATTTGTCTCTACTTTTGAACATCTCAAGACTATACATAAATACACACACACATACACCCACACACACACACACATATATATATATATATATATATATATATGTAAAAATCTATTTTATTTCCTTATAACATATACCAATCCTTATTTAAGAAGCTCAATGTAAATACAGATCAATATAGTGAATGAATGACAAATGTTTATATTCCAAAGTTGATGTTGACCATCTTATAATGTATTCCTTTAATTCAGCTGATATTTACAAGTGTTAATGTCAACTGAATTTAACTAATAAATCTTAGAATAAAAATAATAACTGAGCAGTCCATTATGAACAAAATTGAAAAAAGAACACAAGCGATAAATCTATTTGGCACATAGCTTTAACTGAAATAAAGAAGAAGATGAGTTGAAGAGGGAAAGACAAAGAAGTAGAGATATAAAAAATAGTAAATGACCTATTTGTCTTTCTATTTCCATAACACACTTAAACGCCCCTCCGATATATACTAGTGATGGGACGATTGTCATATTTCTTCCGATTCCGATACAATTAAAGTTTCCGTACCAAATTCCCTTATCAGTGCTTATTTATTTTTTATAAATCTCTAAATATCAAAATACAAAGTTGTTATTTTTGTCGATTTCTGTAAAAGCCCTTGTTAAAAATGTATATATTTCTAATATATAATATATATATATATGTGTGTGTGTGTGTATATATATGAATGTATATATACATATATATATATATATATATATATATATATATATATATATAGAGAGAGAGAGAGAGAGAGAGAGATCGAGATCTTATTTGTTTTGTTATTGTTTTTGCGATACTTTTTGAATTAATTCAATTATTTACGAAAGTGCATTTGTACCTAAATGCGAGTTGGGAATAATTTTCTCTTTAACCGATTTGGTACCCCCATATGGGGAGCGGCATATATATGGGTTTTACAATATCATTATCCTCTACATTATATTTTAAAAATGATATATATACACACACACACACACACACACACACACACACACACACACACACACACACATATATATATATATATTTATATACGTAAAATAAAAAAAAGAATCCCGATTCCGACATAGATTCAAATAACTCTTAATGTTCCGATTTTTCCGATTCCGATTCTGATTATCGTCCCAACACTAATATATACACATCATTGTGAATGTTTAGCTCTGTTTGTATGTGTGTATATCTAAATATATATATATGTGTGTGTGTTTGTGTGGGTTATTGTGTGTGTGTGTGTGTGTGTGTGTGTGTGTGTAATTGTCTTTTTTATAAATAGAAACTTACACGGTACTCTTTATGCTTTTTTTTTTCTTCCATTGTATTCCTTTTTGGCCCTTCGCGAATTCCGTGATTTAAAATGAAATTCATTCTCTGAATGACGACACTCTCTGCCAGAAACCGCAAATCATATATCAGCTCTCTTTCACTAAAGACACGCACAGAAAAAGGACCATTAAACGCGAAACATAATGGTAATATCCAAATAACCTTTTTTCCCCGGTAAATGATTCCGGCGTCATATCTAGTTGTCGTTCAAACGGTGAGACGATTTGAATCAAATATTTCCTACGTGTCCTTCGTTTTACACTAAATAAAAGCGATAATAACCAAGAATAACTTAAGATAAATTCAATTCAAAACGATGTTCGAGTAGACATTGATACGATGCATTTCGATAGTCTCCCCAACATTATCATATTCCTGATACCAGGTTCAATTTTATCATTTTCTTTTGGCATTAAAGATAATTACAACTACGTACAATTCTTAAACACAGACACGCACACACCTATTTGCGGATGCATCCTCATACCCGCATACATTTCAGATGTGAATATTTAAATAAATGATAATAAATACGTGTGATAGTATCTTTCATTAACGCTTTTTGATAATTTTTTTCGCCCCCAATTTTTAAAGATTAGATTGACATCGGTTAAAACCCGCCTTGATTTCGAGAATATCAAGTTTATCTTGTCAACGATAATGCCGGAAACCGAACGCCAACTATAAAATAAAAACAGACGTATAACCTGTTGATTTAAAATGTTTAATTATCAATGTCTACAAAGACGATCCACGGTGAAGTACCCTTGATCGGAGAAGAGTCAAATTTAGAATAAATTGAACTCACTTCTTTACTTATTGAATTAATTGAACGCGCTTGAACAGAATTCATTCAACTGCATTATTTGTTAAACTTGATACCGAAAACATACGGGAATATATGATGACGTAAATAAATTCATAGGACATGACCTGTTTAATAATTAATCAACTCACATGAATGTGTACCATTTCATTGACTGTGTTAAATATATTGAAATCAACTTACTTCAATTTACCTAGTGAATCGGCATGAATAGAATTTATTCAATTGACTTGAATTGATTTAAATTAAATTGCTTTGTATTATTTGGAAGTGGAGGAGATGGATTAAAACAAACACGCGCATAAGTACCTACTAAACACGATCCCCGAGTGTCTAAGGTCTCTCTGTACAGGGGTTTGTCAGAATAATCTGGCATGAGGATACTTTTTCCATAGAAGTAAACCCTGACCAAATATTCAAAATCACATAATATTCGCTGCCCAAATAAGAACTCCTCACTATGGTTAACCGACATTAGCTTTTACGAGGAATGGTGCAACTTCTCCGAGTGATGTTATCGCAAGTAATAGCTCGGAGCTGGATACTCCACCAGACTAGATAATTTTTTGTCCTGGAATCCAGTAAGACCAAGAGACGAAAACGAAAGATATACTACATCATTTGAAAATGGTTAATTGGAGAGAGGGGAATTATGTTCTCAATTTCTTTACTAACTCATTGCTTGAGAAATAAAGAACTTTTATGGAGCATTCGAATATCTATGCATCTCATATAGAGTTCAAGTGTAATCCATAGGTAGTGGGCCCCTTGATTTCTGAGGACTTCGACAAAAGTAAAATAAAGCAGCAGCAACAACAACAACAACAATATATATATATATGTGTGTGTGTGTGTGTGCGTGTATAATTGTGTGTGAGTGTATAAATATATGCGTATGTGGTATACTAACAAGGCATATGCGTATATGCGTAATGTGTAATATATGCGTATGTGGTATACTAACAAGGCAACCTGACGTTGCCCAGAATTGAATGATGATCAACAAATGTTTAACACTCCTATAGTTTTATTGTCATCGAAATCGGTGAATCGCGCATGTTTTAATCAAATCCATTAATTGCCTCGTATAATCAGGGACTCATTGCGGTTCAACAGGAGTAAGCTTCACGTTCCCCAATGTTGTCTACAATACATTGTAGTCTACATCGCACTGTAGAGAATCTACTGTTGATTTGAAAAATGATTATTTATATATATATATTATATATATATATATATTTATATATATATATATATATATATATATATATATATATATATATATAATGACGAGTTAAAGTGCTCTGGAACGTGCTCCTGGGCACGCTCTCGAGTGTGCTACTGTGCGTGCTATCGAGTGTGATAATATCTATTGCACACGTAATTTTTATTGTCCTTTTCTTATACTTACCGTGACGCCATCTCGCATACTGTATGTATTTGCATACGCTCGTCCGCGCTTTGTTACACTCACACACACACACACATATATATATATATATATATATATATATATATATATATATATTGATTAGATCTTCGCTAATCGAGCCAGAGATGTCTCGACTGGTATTAATCGTGACACCCTGCACTGAATATTCCGGAAAGGATGAAACACTAGTGTCTGTAGCTATTTAATTATTATAGTAAAAAATAATTATATATATATATATATATATATATATATATATATATATATATATATATATATATATATATAAAGGAGATTAGAACAATAGTCTAAAGAGCAGAGTGTATTTTAATGTAATAGTAAAATTACTAGTTTAATTAAAATACATAAGAAAGAAAAAGTGCTCGTTGTAATTTAGATATATAATAAGCTCGATAGGTAAATATCCTAGAGCTAATTTAATATTTAGTAATGTGATTGATAATTTAAAATTTAAAAATCAAATTATAATTAAATTGAAAATTCGTTTCATAAGAAGGAACAACAACAAAATCAATTATTTGTACGATCGTTTCGGAAAACAGTGTTTTTATTGTGGTAGACATCAAGTTACGGACAATAATTATTACATATAGTTTTTTAATAAACAAGGTTTCCTCATCAGCAAATTGTGAAGGGTTTTATTAAATTAAAATTTAAAAGACACCATAAATAAACCTAGCATTAAAAGTAAGGCAGATGTATCTGGAAAAAATTAAAATAAAGGTCTGGATTTAAAATTGATAAGAAAATTAATATAGGTTAGAGATAGAAAAGAAATAGAGTAAAATATAAATGTGGTTTAAGTACAATATTATACATACACACATACACAAATATATACATGTATATATATGAAAAAATAGACACATATATACATATACATAGATATACAGATTTATACATAAAAATACAGGTACAAATATTTACCTTTTAATTTTTCGCCTTTGGAAATCAGAAACTATGGGTAAAGTACTCATATAGATGTTTGGTATAGCTTTTCACTTTATCGAATGATAAATTTTCAAAAAGGACGCCCGTGCAATAATTTATTTCCGTTAGCATACTTTTGATTTAAAGACGCCACGGTTTATAATTCGAAAGAAATTGTAAGTTAATGTTATTTGTATAATTACATAATGCAAGGGGGGATAATTAGTCATATTTTCTTAAATTAAAGGGTGCAAGGGGGATAATTAGTCTAACTTTATTTATTACAGAAAAAAAATTGTAATCTATTTTTACTAATGAGTAATTTTTTATGATTTAAGGTTGTTTATATTTATTAAATTTAAACCAACGTTTATGACTGCATGTGAAAATTAGTTCCTGTCTTGAATTTAATAGGATGGTTGCATTTTTTATATCTTCATATTTCAAAATTTTTAGGGTCTCTTTTGTACATAGTGCACAGAATTTATCTCCTGGTTTATATGGGTTGTAAGATTCAATTACTCGCCATTTCAAGATGAAAGAAATATTGCTATTTTTTGAGTTGCCAAATATAGTGTGATAGAGTAGTTTGGTTTGACAGAGAGTTAGTTTAAAAAAAAATATTTGTGCGTTGAAATTCTATGTTTTATTAGGCCAAATGTGGAACCAAAATATATTGCCTCTTGCTTATTGTGATTATTTTCGTAAGGTCTGGTGCTGGATTATTATAAGGTGGGTTGGTTTGTAATTAATCGGTAGATTGGTTTAAGTTGGTGTCATTATTTAATCTGGTAGTTGAGTTATGGCTGTTAATAGGTTCATATAGATTTGGGGGTTTTGATACTGTGCAGCTATAGATTACATTTTTAATTTTACATGAGCCTTGTAGGGGACATTTATTTTTTCTTCTACAGTTACAGTCTGATATATTTTGTATAGTTGTATTTTGTAGCTTATTACTTTCCTTACTATTAGAGCTAATTATTTTTTGATGAAGGTTAGGCATAGTAGAGTAAGAGACTTTAATTGTGTTCTTATTGAAAATGTTATTATATCTATGGGGGGCTTTAAAGTTCTTAGCTAATATTTTAAAAAAAATTTCTAACTATGTTTGTCTCTAGGTTTTTGGAATATGGAGGGTTGAACCATAGGGTCTCTTTATGTCTATTCTTACGTTTACGGGTGTTGGTTTGTTGTTTATTTGTATTATTATCTAATATTTGTGGTTTGGTTTTATCTTTTTTTGTCTCTTGGTTATTTTTCTTAACTCGCATACGGGAATACATTGCCATATTATATGTTATTACGCTCTTAATAGGTTTATTTTCAATGCAGTTTATGTTTCTATCATTTTTATTTATGAATTTAATTTGCGAATTGTATCCAGAGTTTTTAAGGGCTTCATTGTAATATTTTTCATTTTTGATAAATATGGATTTAGTAGAAGACAGTCTAGAAATTCTTAAAGCGATATTGAGAACTATTGATTTTAATATTGATTTAGGGTGGTTTGATTCATCGTGGACATATAGTAGAGATTGGTTAGGTTTATGATAGGGTTCAAAGGTAGAATTCTGAAGATTTAAGGTTATGTCTAAGAAATTAACAATTTTTTTTTATTAGGGTCGATTTTTATACTAATTCCATAATTTTTAAATAATTTATGTAGAGCTTTAATTGCTTTTTCGTAATTATTATTTGTAGAGTTAGTTACGAGAAGTGCATCATCTCTGTATAGTCCTCCTTCAAGTTTGAACAGTTTATGGAGTATACAATGTATTTCATTTAAAAGGAAAAGGCCAACTAGATCAGTGACCTGAGTCGAATCCGTCGAGCCCATTAAAATGTTGAAGTGGTTAGGGGTATTTTTCCTGGTCCAATACTTATCATCAAAGGTTATTAAAGACTCTCTAGCTACAAGTATTAGTTTAATTTCGTCTTGAGTTATATTAGTTAATTTTCGTGCCATTAATAGAAATTAATATGAGACGTATTTGAAATAAAGTCTTCCCTTGCTGTTATTTCTTATAATTTTAACCCATGGCAGAAAGTTTTAGTCTCCCTTCCATCCAGGTCAGAGAATTTAGGAGAATATCAGATATTTTGTAATTTATATGAAAAATTAGGAAAACAAATGACTATGATTGAAACATGTGCACCCTTTATGCCATATATCACATAGTTCACGAAACGATGTCGGTCATTACGTTTCCAAATTTGTTAAATTCTGATATGTAGTCGCTTAATAATTTCATCAGCAGTCGCTTAATAATTTGTTAGAAAAATGGTATATTTATCTATCTATCATTCTATTTTTCTTTCTTTCTATCTCTGTATATATATATATATATATATATATATATATATTATGTGTGTATATATATAAAAGAAGAAACAAAATAAGAATGCAGAATTAACATAATTGATATTAGATACATAAATTGGAAAGAAATTAAAAAAACAAAAAATACGAAAATAAGGCTAACAAAAAGAAAATATAGATCTATAAAAAACCCATGGAAAATTTTTAAAGATGGCAACCTCGATAAAAAAAATTCCATCCCCATGTGAGTTTTGAAAACAATTTTTTGACTGTAATTAATTGATTTTAATTGTCTCCGAAGAGAACGGTAAATAATGAAAATTCGGTATGTTATAATTAAAACAACCGTTTGTCCTTTTACCCTTCGAAACAGCTGTCAGACTAAGAAAAAATATATAATAACATGTCATAAAAAATAATAAAAACAAAAATTGTGTACTACTAAAAAAAGGTGTTGTTTTCTCTGATTATATAAATTATATTGCTCTGAATTCTAATCGAGCTAAACCGAGGTTAATATTGGTACAATAATCAATATAATACCATTTAAAAGGTATTAAAATTGATTGTTAAAAAAATCCACATATAAATCTGCTCCAAAAGTTTGAGCTGCTAAATAAAAACCTTTAAATTGACCAAAATGTTCCCAAAGGAAGAAATACCATTCTCCCCGAAGAACGTAGCAATACCGGACCATAAAAAGTACACAATGGACATGCTGCAGTCTGTTCAAAAATTCATAAAAAGGATTAGATGGAAGGTATACCATCACAACATGAGGTGCCAAAATGGGGAAAACAAAACAAACCAACAGGATCGCAACAGTAACACAAGAAATGAAGAAAACAATAGAGAACCAACAAAATTTGATAAAAAGCCCACCAAACATCCCTGCTCTTGACAATTTCGAACTTGATATGCTAAACATGGTAAAAGGCTTAAAAAAGAAGAAAAAACAAAAATACATGAATCCCAGACTACAAAAAATAAATGAAACATTTAAAAAGATCAAAGATGATGACATGCTGAAGGTACCTGCAGACTAAACTATGAACATTTACTCCATAGACTATGATAAATATAATGACTTGATCCTAACAGAATTGAGGAAAAAATATAGAATTGCAGAAAACAGTGAGTTAGATAGCATAAACACATCCATTAAAGAAATATGTGAAGAAATAGGCATTAGCAATAAAATAGAGGTATTTACCCCATTAACCCCAAGATTTACTTTTAAAGACCACAAAGAAAACTTTAATATAAACCCTAACATTAGGCTTATATCCCCATGTATATCTGACATAGGAAATATAAGTAAAAAAATTCTTGATAGCATTATACCTAAGATTAAACAGAAAATAACTAACCACCTATGGATATCCTCAGATGAAGTAATAGATTGGTTCAAAAATATAAGTATTAGAAGTAACAGTATGTTAATTAGCTTCGATATAGACACACATTATCCCTCCATAACACCACAACTCTTTAAAGATGCCATATCCTTTGCAAAAACTCTCACTAGCATAACCAAAATAGAAACAGATATAGTTAACTTAGCGAGACGATCAATAATAAAATATGATAATAAACTTTGAACTAGGAATAACAGGGACCTAAACTTCGACATCACGATGGGATCGGCAGACTCCAGTCAGGCAACTGATGTAGTAGGCCTATACATATTGCAGAAACTAAGTGAAGAGATTCCAGAGCTAAAAGGTGGGCTATATCGTGATGATGCTCTGTTTTACATAAATGGTAGTATAAGAATAGTTAAGAACACAAAAACTAAGATAAAGAAAATATTTAATGATTTAGGACTAACAATAACCTTCAATGAAAACTACAAAACCGTTAACTTTCTGGACCTTACCCTAGATATAATAAATAAAACTTATGAACCTTACCACAAACCTAACCAGGCATTGTACTACATTGATAATAGATCTAATCACCCACCATCCATGAAAGCTGCAATAATACCAAAAATATCTAAAAGACTATCTAAAATATCAATTAATGAAGACAAATTTAACAAAAATAGGGAGTACTATAACGAAGCAATAAAAAAATCAGGTTACAATAAAAGAATACAGTACATAAACAACCATAATGTTGAACACACTAACTTTAGGACAAATGTAAATATAATATCATATAATAGAGTAATGAATAGAAATAGAAATAAAATAGGAACAAATAACAGAACTGATAACAACATAAGTACCAGCACTCGTGAAAAAACAATAAGAAGGGAGAACAACACTAACACAAATAGAAAGAATAGGAGGAAGCAACAAGCATGGTTCAACATCCCATACTCTATACATATTAAAAATAATATTCCAAAAGAATTCTATGAAATAATAGATAAAAACTTTCCACCAAGCAATAAATTAAGTAAAATCATAAACAAAAACACTGTAAAAATTTCTTACTCAACCTCACCAAATTTAATTAGAAATATAATAGGAACGAACAGAGCCAAAATAGAAAAAGCAAATAATAATAATAACTTAGAAAATAATAGGAATGAAAACTGTGGATGCAACTGCCGTGTAGCTATGGAATGCCCGTTAGAAGGAAATTGCCTCGTATCAGATGTTGTATATAAATGTGAAGTTAAAACTAATAGAGGTGTAAAAGCATACATTGGTAGTACGAGCACTCAGTTTAAAACCCGGCTAAACAATCATATTTCATCATTCAACAAAAACAATAATAGTAGCAGAAATATAATAAATAACACAGCAAACACTAATAATACTAATAATAACCATAGTGGGAGGGAAACAAATAGAAATAAAAATAATAATGACACTGCACTTGGGGAATGGATACGTGAGCTAAAAAGCAAAAATATAGAGTACACTTTGAAATGGTCCATGATAGGTAGGGCAAAAAGTTATCATCCATCAAAATCAGGCAAATGTTCCTTATGTTTACTAGAATCCTACAAAATACTAACATCTGATAAAAACTCATTGTTAAATCACCGTACAGACAACATACAAATATGTCTGCATACAAATAAGTTCCTAATATCAAGATATAGATAATAAGTAAACAAATAGATAGACAAAAAACTGAACAAAAATATTTTCTTTTCACCAAAAAAACCGAGTTTAAGATAAATGAATAAAAAAATATTAGAATAGCAAATAAACTTATAAATAACAAACCTGAACACAACATAAATACACATGATTAATAAATAATAATATGATAAATAAAAAAAATTAGCAAAAATGACAAAGATTAATAATTGAAACATAAAATAAATAAGTTATTTCCCTTTGACTACTAAATTATAAGGTAACTGCACAAATTCTAAAAGATGTAAGTTAATGACTGAATTAATAAGAAACAAAGAATTGATAGAGTTAATTCCCTTTAATCGCAAAATCAGAAAAGACCGTAAACTTGACACTAAACATTATAAATTGGAAATAACGAAAATAATTAACAAAAAACACAATATAAGAATAAGAAATAATAAATATGTACATAATGATAACCATTTTAGCCTAATAATAAAATAAATACGAAAAAAAAACAATAACAGAAAAAAATACGTATAGACGGCTAAAAAATAAAATGTAACGTAAACACCCAAGAGATACGAGAAAAAAAAAGGAAAAATTACTAGCTTAAGAAGAAGTTAAAAAATTAATTAAATAATTTCGTGAATAATAAATCAAACGTAATAAAAGAAGAAACAAAATAAGAATGCAGAATTAACATAATTGATATTAGATACATAAATTGGAAAGAAATTAAAAAAACAAAAAATACGAAAATAAGGCTAACAAAAAGAAAATATAGATCTATAAAAAACCCATGGAAAATTTTTAAAGATGGCAACCTCGATAAAAAAATTCCATCCCCATGTGAGTTTTAAAAACAATTTTTTGACTGTAATTAATTGATTTTAATTGTCTCCGAAGAGAACGGTAAATAATGAAAATTCGGTATGTTATAATTAAAACAACCGTTTGTCCTTTTACCCTTCGAAACAGCTGTCAGACTAAGAAAAAATATATAATAACATGTCATAAAAAATAATAAAAACAAAAATTGTGTACTACTAAAAAAAGGTGTTGTTTTTTCTGATTATATAAATTATATTGCTCTGAATTCTCATCGAGCTAAACCGAGGTTAATATTGGTACAATAATCAATATAATACCATTTAAAAGGTATTAAAATTGATTGTTAAAAAAATCCACACACATATATATATATATATATATATATATATATATATATATATACTAGCAAAAGTACCCGTCGTTGACTGAGTTCAAAATCAGCCAACAGAAAATGGACTCTGATTTATGAAAGTATGATAGTTTATGAAAAGTAAGTGTTGTCAAGAGATAGCTTGGAATTCGGGGGTATCAAAACCAAAGCAAAATATGATGAAAGTAAAAATAAAATAGATACACCCCATAATTTATTATACCATACCTGTTCACACTGAAACACTTATCACAATATTCTGTGGATCTATTTAAAAAAAAACCTTGTTAAACTTTGTGACATATTTCCATTCTATGAAGGTCAGGCGCGAACGAACACCCTAGAATTGTACTATGCCATATTTCTTCAAACTGAAACAATATTATGAAAGTATACTTAGGCAAGTAAATATGAAAAGTCTTTATAAAAGTTTGTGCATATTTCCATTCTATGGAGGCCAGGTGCGAACGCAGACCCCACAATTTTATTATACCATTCCTATTTAAGTTAAAACATACTTATCAAAGTATTCTTATGTACATCTATATCAAAAACACTTGTAAACATTTTTTTTTTTTTTAAATTTTTTATTTCCATACTTTGTGGACCAGGCGCGTAATCAGACCCCACAATTTTAATGAATCATTATCATGCCAGATCAATCATACCATCCCTGTATCTCGCTACATCTTCTATCATTATATGTGATCAGTTTTCTATAGTAGTCAACCATATAGGAGCCTATTCGCGACTAGACACACATACAGACGTTCAGCTTTATATATATATATATATATATATATATATATATATATAATAATTTCTAAAAATGTATATAATTAAGTAATTATATTATATATTAATTAATGAAGTAATTAAGCTACACAGAATATTCTGCGTTTCATCCACGCTAGGATTCGTCAGGAACAGATAAATTGGATATTCAAATGCTAATATCATTGGTCCTATGGAACAAAACTACATGAAAATGTATAGGATTTTTTAAGATTACCATATTGTTTTATTGTCATCATTTCATGAAAATTGATGAAAACAACCCTATATTTTCAAGCCCATCAATTATGTCCGGATTTGCACACATTTGTATATATAGTGTCCTGCAGGCAAGCTACAGTTTTGCTGCTTCGGTTTTCTCCCGTTTGGCTTTGCCAGGTCGCTATTATACATGCATGTTTGTGAGTCCGAAACGGTTGCACAGATTTTCTTCAATATTTACAGAACTTTAGTGTATAATCTGGGAGTGCCCATAGTTATATTTTGTCTTAGAATATCCCCGATAATTACCGATAATGGAAACCATTATTTTAATTCATCTATCATCGGCAAAGCCATTTTTCCATGGCGACGCTTAGCAACAGTAATAGAACAACGTGTCGTGAAGATTCTACGGTGGGTAAATTGATAGTGTGTGTGTGTGTTTGCATGACATGATCTGTATGTTCAAAGTCCTCACGAAAATTTCTTTTTTTTTTCATTAACTGTAAAGAATTTTTTAAGACTTGAAAATGTACGTGTTTTTTGTTGTTTTTTTTTTGTGTTTTTTTTTCCATGATGTTGTCTGTATGTTCAAAACCCTGTACGTAAATTTCTCAATGTTTTTTTTTTATTTCCTCAACTGGAATAAGTTTATATAAAACGATTTTATAATAGAAACAGTAGTTTCTCGAGAGTGCACTGTAGAATACGATATATTTTGGTCAGAGTTACTGCACGGAGGCATGTGAAGCTTCCTCTTAGGCGATTTCACGGATTTCGACAATAAACACATAGGAGTGTGAATTATTCGTTGATCGCCATTCAATCGCGAGCAATGTCGGGTCTCCCTGCTCGTATATATATATATATATATATATATATATATATATATATATATATACACATATACATACATATATATACATATATACATATATATACACATATACATACATATCTATATATATACATATATATATACATACACATATATACATATGTATATATATACATACATATATATACTTATATATATATGTGTGGGTGTGTGTCTGCGTGTGTGTGTGTGTGTGTGTGTGTGTGTGTGTGTGTGTGTGTGTGTAAAAATCATTTTTGATGACACTTGTTTTTTTCCACCTTAATGTTATCTTATCTGAATCAGTGCAATTCATGTTTCTACAGCTATCGATCAAACTATTTCCCAGCCATCATATGATTGTGACAGGGTTCAACTTGTGAGACAAAAAAATAAAAAATAAAAAAGTAAACAAATCACTCAATCACTTCAAGTAAACAATTTTTAATCAAGATAAATATCTTATTTCTTTGCATTGAATAAAAGAATCAAATTTAGTAATTTAAATTTAGAAAGTTGTTTGGATTGATAAACATATTTTTTAGACATTTTCATAAATGTTAATAAAGATCGTCGGCTTTTAAAATGAGTTTAAACATAATAACTTAATTATTCAATCATTCTGGTTATCCCCCCTCAAATAAATCAATAGTGATTACTTGGAAAAACAATCTTTTTTTTAATAAGGTAATACCAGTCCAATGAAGACGGTTACAAAGTAACTCATCCTATTTTTTCCGCCCGAATGGATCGAAGGTCATTGCTAATTGTTTACTATGTTGACTAAACGTATGCATCTGTGACTTAACATATGTTTGCTTTATTTCTAAAACAAAATAATAAATAATAATTGGTTTAAGAAACAATCATATATGAAGAAGGTGATACCAGTCTAACGAAGGACGGTTTCAAAGTAATTCCTCCTATTTTTTCCGCATGAAGTGATTACAAATTGTTACTTATTAAAACTTGAACATGCATTTATGACTTAGAACATTTTTGTGTTAGTGAGACTGTAAGAAAGCAACACCGTTTATAGATATTCACAAACGGAGATACGTCATTAATTACCTGGCAAATATGCATTGGAACTGTTAGTAACTATGTAGAAATATTAATTCTGGAGCAAGAAAGATCTCTCGTATGTATGTTACCTCCCCCGTCTTCGTAGAGTTTTAACTTTTAGATTAAAAAAGAGATTTTACTCTTGGAACCACCTTCATATAGTAAATCGCGGTCATAAAAGTCCGGAACAGCCGTTGTCACTCACATTTTTCCGCCACTGAAATCGACGTATCCATCTCCTCACTTTGCCACCATCAAATGCATCAGCTTCAGAAAAGTTCAACTGGCACTGGTATATGTTGGTCAGCTCTAATATTTCTGCGTGGAGGAATTAAATGACGGATATGTGCTTCTGACGCACATCCATGACAGGTGTGTCTTTGTTAGAGTCTTGCATCGTCAATATCTGCAACAGAGAGGTGAATTTTTCAGGTCCTCATGACAATGCTATTCGCAATCTACTTTTATTTAGTCGGGTAAAGTAAAAAAATAAGAGGCGTTACTTTTAGAACGTCAGTTGTATGTCTGATCTGGTTTTATATAAGTTATTTGATTTTAATTTTCTTAAGGTCTGCTATCAGCTATTAGGGTCAGTTAAATGTAATTTGAAAACAGGTTCAATTTCGATTAAATTTTATCAACTTCAAATGTTATATCAATTTTGTTTGACTTCGAATTATACGGCTGTTTTGTCGTGTATAAGTGCATCTATCCTCTTACGAGGTGCCCTCAACACGTTCCCAGACTGTTTTTTTATATAGATATTTAAAATTGTCGTAGGCGCTTAAAAATTCGATAGGTTATTGTTATACATCTTATGATATTGCTAGATCATTTTTCTGATTTCAGTTTCAAATGAACAGCTACAGCAGGAATTGGCATACACCTTACTAAAGCCTGATTGTCACAGTTGGTAAATTACAAAAAATGAAATCCGAATGAAATGCCACTGTAGAAGAACGATATTCAATGAAATTCTGTTTTAACTTGGTAATAATGCTACAGAATGTATGGAAGGTTTCAGACTGCTTTTGGGCCATCTTCCATGAATCGAACATCAGTTTTTGTGTGGCATAAGAGATTCAAGAAAGGCATCCTGTGAGCTGGGAGCGATGACGAGAAGTGTGGGAGGAGTAAGGAAGTCAGAACAATAGACTTGATTAATAACAATAAAGAATTTTATGTATAAGGACCGACGAGTGTCTATAGAAATACTAAGTGTAGAGTTTCATGTTGGTGTGAGAACTGTACTCACAATTATTCGCAAAGAGCTGATGAGTCGAATGCGCAAGTCCATAACTCTATCGTTGTCACAGACTACTTGACCAAGATGGGCATCAAAACAGTTCCTGTCCCTCCCTCTAGTCCAGACCATGCTTCCTGTGACCTTTGTCATTCCCTAAGCTTAAGGAAAATGTAAGGGGCTGTCGTGATGAAACAGTTGAGGAAATGAGAGAATCGAGGAGATGAGATAGGTTGTGACAAGGGTCATTGGCACGCTCATACAAGAGGTCTTCCATGTATCCTTCCAGAATTTGCTGGGATACACCCTGCAAGATTAGAATACATTAAAAAGAAATTACAGAAAATAGTTTTTCAAACGATTTAGAGAAATGTCTCGTTTAATTAATAATGATAAATCTATTATAGTAACTGTTTTTGTATTTCTCCTTGTCTCCGGTTTTATCAAATAATTTTCATTCCTTTCTTTTATATTTTGACATCTTGTATAATTTTAGTTCTTCTCCGCTTCTGATGCGAAGCATTTAGCCTCGAAATGCCATGATCCTAAGAGTTTTTTTTTAATTTCTTAATTAACTTTCGCTTATTGTTTTGATGATATATTATTCCCCATCTTTTATTTCAATATTATTATTTGCTCCTCTGAATGACTTTGAGCGTTTCCTGTCTTGATAAATTTGCTTTGTTAAAAATTTACTCCTTGATAACATAATCCTTATATATATATATATATATATATATATATATATATATATATATATATATATATATATATATAGTTTGTGTACAGAAAGTTGTTAGATGAGACAAATCATTGGTACCGTCGGTTTCAAGCACGATAATAAGGACCGTTTAAGGTATCCTTATCAAGCTCTCTTCAGCCAATATTCGTCTCTATAGAAGAAATATCTCAAGACGAATATTGGCTGAAGAGAGCTTGATAAGGATACCTTAACCGGTCCTTATTATCGGGCTTGAAACCGACGGTATCAATGACTTGTCTCATCTAACAACTTTCTGTACACAAAATATAAATACGCTCTGACATTTCGGATTTTCCTTTTAATTGAGCACTCTGCTGGTTTGCTGGATATATATATATATATATATATATATATATATATATATATATATATATATATCATTCCTCTTCATTTAAACGTTTTAATTGAAAAAATAATTCTCCTATTTGAGGACCAGACTTCCTCAGTGGCACACAAACTTTATTATGCCGTCTGACGAAGACTTGTTACTCTGGCCGACCTCTTGTCTGAAACATTAGCATGTTGAGTGTAGCGACTATGAAATATTTGTCTTAACATAAAATAATATATATATAAAAAAACATACATACATATATATATATATATATATATATATATATATATATATGTGTGTATATTTTGATTTTGTAATCATGGCCATGTGCCTTTATTTTCTTTTTAAGTGTTTTTTTTTTTCTTTTGATGAGTTAAGGGCAAAATAATTTTAATAATTGACAATAATTAAATGACTGATTCAGGTGCTGTAAAGATTTATCCATTTCAGGAAATAAACGGTAAGATGGTCAACATCATGAAAGTTGAAATATAGACTTTTGTTATTTATTTGTTATATGTTCTGTAGTTACATCGAATATAACTTTTGTTATGACTGTATAGGTAAAATAATTATTTACTGTCCTTAAAAATGACCGGGTGTTATCTGCTCTTGATACAGAAATATCGGATTATCTGCCTTTATGATTATATAAGAAGAGATGGAAGCAGCCATTTTGCTTTTTGTAGTGGAACACAGCATTGAAATGTAGGACAATTATTTATAGTTACCTAAAAAAAAAAAAAAATGAAGCCGTTTGTCATTATTGACCGACAGCGTGTTAGTAAAATAATAAAATAAAGTTCGAATCCGATAGAAGTGAGGATATGTAAGGGGTGTTATTGTTAGTTCTAAAGTTGATAAGGATAGGCTGTTTTGTTTTTTTTCATAAATCTCGAGAGGTTCAGAGGTCAAACATTTTGCAACAAATGGGATAGTATTCGACGTCTAAATACAGAAGTGCACGTGTAAAGTAAACAAGCATCTTGCTGCTCAACTCCCTCTAAAGTACCCTTACAAATTATGTCCCAGATAGTAGCCTTCTACCTCAACGTGGCACTGTGCCTTTTATGGGATGAAAATGCAAGAAAACATACCCATATAAGGGCATCTCAAGCGTAATCAGAAAAGTATGAGTCAGCTCCTTAAATAAAACCATTATAAAACCTTTACGCTACAGAGGAAAAGAGACTCATACATCTTAACTATTATATAAAGGATATTTGTCTGTGTGTCTGTATGTCTGTGTGTGGGTGTTTGTTCCGTATGGACTCCAAAACGGCCGGGCCCATTTTTATGAAATTTTACACAAACGCACTTCATGTAGATTCATTTTTTTTTAATTGCACACAAATGTATTTTATGTGTCTGACAGTTTTCTTAGATTAGTTCCCTATCGGAATATCTTCGATGAGTAGCAATAATCGATAATTCCGGTGAAAAAAGGAGCAGGCGATTTTTATCCATGTTAACACCTAATACAGCCTAACAGCACAAATCCATTTAAGAAGTTTTATTACCACACAAGCAAAAAGGCCCGGCATATAAAATCAACAGTAAAATCTTTGATATGAGAGGGGCGCGTTCGAAATGAACGTTTCCGTTTAAAGCAGAAGCAAACCATGACCCTTGGCTTTTGCATTTTTTATTTTTAATGCAAGCTATTATCACTACACAAGCAAAAAAAAAATAGACTTAAAAAATCAACAATAGGTTCTTTGATATGACAGAGGCGCGTCTGAAATGAATGTTTCTGCTTAGAGTACAGTATTAAATCGTGGCACTTGATTTTTGCATTTTACACATTCATTAAAACGGTTTTATATATTAAAAATAATTTTATAGAATAAACACTAGGTTATCTACAATGCAATGGGGACTACAATGTGTTGTTGACTAAGCATGTGAAGCTTCAATCCGGTGCACCGCCGTGGGTCTCCAACTAAAGTAGGTAATCATTCGATTTGCTTGAAAAGCTGGTTGTTTTGTGGATTTCGATGACAATAAAAATATGGGAGTGTGATATACTCGTTGATCATCATTCATTCCCGGGCAACGTCAGGTATTCTTGCTGGTTAGATATAACTTCAATAAATCCTGAAAGCAATTGATTCAATCTCAAATCTATTTCCATTTCTGTGTGGTCATATGAACTCATTATTAGCAGCTAATTTAATTTCAAATCTGGTTACACACACACACACACACACACACACACACACACACACGCACGCACACATATGTATGTATGTATATATATATATATATATATATATATATATATATATATATATATGTGTGTTTGTAATTGTGCGTTTTAAAGGAAATTAGACTTAGAGTCTAAAGAGCAGAGTTTATCTTAATGTATTTGTAAATATATTAATACTTTTAAAAGACAAAGGTGTCCATTGTACTGTAGAGATATAATAAGCTCAATAGGTTTAGAATATCCTACATCTATATTAATATTGAGTAAAACGATTTATAATTGTTAATTAAGAATCAGTTTCAAAAGGAAAAACGAAAATTAGTTAGTTGCTGCCGAGATTTTCCTTAAGACCGGCTTAATTTTTCAAAATTGTTTTCAAATCTACTTATATTTAACATAATGAATCGGTCATGTGAACGATTCACACATGCGTATTCGTGAGACAGTTCACAAACCTATAAAAATCCGACGACCTCCATGTACAAATATTGATTTTGAAACAAGCTCGTTGTTTATTTGTTTACAAACAGGCGATTTGAGAACTATGAAAGTGGTGGCGGGTGTCTATTTAAAAAGACATTCCGACGAGTTATTTATGGGTGTCGATTCCATGGTCGAGTGGGAGAACTGCAGACTGTCAGCACGACGGTTCTAGGTTCAATCCTTGGCTTGGGAGAGATGCTAGTCTAGCGGCACTGATGAGTTGTGATACAACGAAACAGCACTGTATGTCGATGACTACAAATATATATATATATATATATATATATATATATATATATATAGAGAGAGAGAGAGAGAGAGAGAGAGAGAGAGAAAGAAAGAAATATTATTGAATAGCACGGAATTATTCTGTTTTACAATTTTCCTTTTTATCTTCTCCAATCTCCGAATAGTCCTTTTTGTGTTCTTCTCGAAATTGTATATGTTGGATCCATAATCTCGAGCGCTTTCGACAGTAGGTATTTTAAAATATCTGGTGATGAACTGAAATCTGAGGACATAGTATAAATACCAGTGCATTCCATAAATCGATTCTGGGTACATACCTTTTCGGCAATAATCGTAAAAATGGTATAATAAGACAATTTGTTTGCATTCTTAACTTGGCGGAAAGGGGTTTTATTAACCATATTATTGTTACACTAAATTCGTATCTTTCATCATTGTGGTTGGCTATTTACAACTATTCATCATACCGTCTAAATAGTAGTTTGTACAGAAACGACGAACTACTACAGATCGGCTTCGATTTTAAAGAAAAGCATAAAGCAACCTCTGTAAACATAAGAAACAGAATCTAAAAGCGATGTCATTGATTAACAGAAAACAAGTCACTATGTAAACAGTGTGGTTCCCAAACTGGTTTTTACATGGCGACACACTATTGAACTCTTTAAATCCTCTCGGCTCAGCTACCACAAACAATCAATTTCTATTCTTAGCGCTTTTATAGAAATAAAATAATACCAGTTTCTGCTTCCCCGACAGTACTGACATGCAGAAGTTCAAGTGTAACGTGAACCGACATCTTACTGCCCAACTCCCTACATAGTACCCCCGATGCTTATGCCCCTGATAGTAGCCCCCTACATCAAAGTGGCAATGTGCCTTGTTTGGGGTGAAAATGTAATAAAAAATAAAAAATAAAAAATAGTTAGATTAAGTTGAGTAGTAATAAAATATTTGTTCAATTAACTAGAAAACTATTGCTTCATTAGAAAATATTTGGTTGCACACAACACTAATCGGAGATCGAATCCGTGTATCCTCAGTCAAAAGGGTTCAGAAGAGAGTCGCCAACCTAATAGGTTCCGAACTGTCAGCTAGGGTTCAGTCTCTCTCCCGCCGACGTAATGCTTGCATCCCTATCCCTCTGCCTGTTTTACAAGTATTTTAATGGTAAATGCTCCGACGATCTACAAGCCCTTGTAAACCCTCGACATAAATACCCCCGACAAACCCGACAAGCAGAAAAATCCCACCCCTACAAACGCCAGAAAGCCTTTCTACTCTAATAGTTTCTTCCCCAGAACTGCTGGACTTTGGAATTCCCTTCCGAGAAGTTCAAGTGTTATGTAAACAGACATCTTGCTGCTCAACTCCCGTGCTAGTATTCCTGCAATTATGTCCCAGATAGTAGACCCCAACATCAACGTGGCACCATACCTTGTTTGGGGTGAAAATGCAATGCAAAAAAGTGAAATTCAAATGTCAAATAACGATAACTACACAACTGTTGAATTTTTGTTTTAATTGATTACCGTTGTCTTCATTACCTCTTCCGTTGAGAAACATGTTACTGATTAAATCGGAATGGAATCTAAAACAGCAGCACTTTGACAATTTTTTTGTTGATTCAATGCATTCCATTTAATAGAATAGAGACAATTGTCTTGTTACATTTTATCATTAGTGGTCCCGCTGTGTTTTAAGAGCTTCGGCTCTCCAAATTGTCGAATCATGGTATTCCCGGGCAGACAAGTAAAGACAGAAACTTCCCCTTGCTTTCCGTCTTGATTAGGAGGTGTATCCCCCTCAATGTGTTAAACGCCAGGCACCAAACTGTGAGAGGAAACCCGTCATACCAATTGTCACTATCCAGCTCCGCTAGTCCCCGAGGAGCTAGGCCCCATCTCCCCAATCTCTACGCATTAAAAAAACGGTCTTGTGCCTAATTTGCTCAGTGGGGAAGCAAATAAATACATTGAATTTTTACGACTCGTCGCGGTACAAACAGCGTCCGGTCTTATCTTTATCGTATCTTTCACAACCAATACACGGATCTTGGTTTTGCCTTAGCTGAAAAAGTGCCTTCTTGATAAGCTGCCTAAAAGTTATCTTCACCCAAACACTCCAATAGAACGTCACTTCACGTCCTGTTGAATCGAAGTTATTCGATATTTTTTGAAAATATTTTCTTTAGTTATGACTTTATTTTATATCTATTTAGCAATATATATATATATATATATATATATATATATATATATATATATATATTAACATTATTATATTTTTCTATAGTTTTAAATTCGAAATAGATTATAAATTACATTTATAAAATATAATTTTTTTTTAATATATATATATATATATATATATATATATGACATTAATTAAAAATCTATAATATAATTGCGATTAAAATCCAAGTTTACCGACTAATTATTTATGTATTTACAATTTTTTTTCCTTATATATATATATATAAAAAACAACATCTAAGTGTTGTTCTTTTCATTGATCCAATTTATAACTATAGAAAAATATAATAATGTTAATAAACTAGGGAAATCACTTAGGATAGATAAATACTCACTTCCCCAAACCTTGAAAGATTTGGGTTTTTAAAAAATAATTTTTAAACGTATTTCGAAATTTTTAAACGTGATTCGATATAATTAAAAATATATTTTTTTAAACTTTAAACGTATTTTTGGAAATTTTTAAATGTTCGATATAATTAAACGAATTTTTAAGTTTTTAACCGATACCAATACAGATTTTAAAGTTTTTATACATAAGGAAAGAGATTTTAAAATTAAATGGGGTTCAAATTAAAATCGATTCATATAAAAAAAACATTTTTTCGAAATTAGATCTTAAATTTAAATAATTCAAAGTTGAAAATTAGGTATATATATATATATATATATATATATATATACAGAGAGAGAGAGAGAGAGAGAGAGAGAGAGAGGGAGGGAGAGAGAATATATCGATCGGTGTTAATTGTAACACATTCTGCACTGATGATTCCCGAAAGGATGAAACACTAGTGTCTGTAGGCGTTTAGTAATTATTATAGTAAATAATTATATATATATATATATATATATATACATACATATATATATATATATATATATATATATATATATATATATATATATATACAAACACACAATGTGAGCCAAAAGTAGATGGACAGCATTTTGAATAGTTTTTTTTTTATCAGTTATATTAATACAATTATTTATGATACTAAAATTGTAACTATGGTTTTTGTGTTATATTATTACAATATTATGACTACATTTATTTTAAATTATTCTGATTTTTTTTTTTTTCAGATTGTTGAGAAAACCAACAATGTCAAAAAAAATATGGTTGTGAAAAGAATATTGGAAAAACTTAAATACCGAAACCGTAAAGAGAAAGTGTGTTGAAACATTTGGTACTCCAGCCCCCAAAATGCAAACCATTTACCGTATTCGTGACCAATTCTGATAAACCTGGCTCAACCCTTAATGCTGCTAAAACTGATCCACCCAAAACAGTATTGCACAGAGGATATTAAGCAACTCATTGCCGATGCATTTATTCAAAAGTCCAAAAAATCCCCCAGAAGAGCTTATATAGAATTGAGCATACCACAATTCCCTATTAGGCGAATCAAACCGTCAATTAGGTTGCCATCTTATCGACCACTATCAATGGCTCATTTGATGATGATCCAGACAGGCGACTGTAATTTAGTGAAATTATGCTGAACGAAACTGAAGAAAATCCAGGAATTTCAGATAACACTGTGTGGAGTTATGAAACGTCTTTTAAATTATCCTGTCATATTAATAGACATAATTGTGTCTAATGTTATAGTGAGAACATGTACTTAACATAATAACAATATCTAAATCAACCTGGTGTCCATATTTTGGGAGGTATTTCAAGTTCTGGTGTTTTAAGACAATTTTTCTTGGACAGAACCATCATGTTACGTGTATAAACAATACCCCCCTTTAGGTGTAACTCTCCTAGTAGAGGTACACTTCCCCTACTTACCTCCCTTGGCCGGCATAAGTCACCTTGGTGTGGGGTGTCTGTAATATAGCCATTATGGAGAATAAACTACGATATGAATCGTGTCCCTAGCATCCGTGTTTGTTGTCCATATTATATGCATGTCTACACACATAACATGGTGGCAGGAGATAAGTTTCTCGAAATTCTAACGAATCAAGTTGATCCCCAATTATACCAACATCCTCATTTATACGATTTATTATCAATAAGGTGGGGCCCGTTCCACAATATTACAAAGTAGTTCGTGAGTATCTTCATAAAATATTTCCATTGAAATGGATTAGTCGAAGAGACCCAATAGATTAGCCGGCACGTTCACGAGACTTGTACCCGATCGATATGTCTCATTTGGGGAGTAATTAAAGACAAAGTTTATGATAAAAAATAAGAAGTGTCTATGATTTAAAAAATAAAAAGTATTACATAAGGTATGCTTTTCAAAAAAAAATAATGCCTAGAATTGCTCATGCGAAAATATTTGGCGAAGAATAAGAGGCTATGTAAATCAAGAAAAATAACATTTTACGCACCTGCGTTGATAAATAATATTTACTTTTCATTAATTGTCTTATTACATAAAGTTTTACATGAATTTTTTACTGTCCACATACTTTTGACTCACCCTATTATACGTATACTTTTTTCCCCTTTAGTTATTAAACCTAAAATTCGTAAGCACTGCTATAATTAGAAGTAATTAACTATGGCGCTTTACAAGTTGATATACTCTTGTGGGCTTAAAATTCCTTCAGCTTTTTTCTTCACAATCTTTTCAATATATTTTGTACGTCTTTTGAACCTTAAGTTTTTTTTTGTTTTTTGTGTTTTTGTTTTTTTCAGAATTTTCATTTCTTTTCACAATATCTAATGAAAAAAATCTCCAACTATTTGCTTTTTATATACTCTCTCTAATGAGTTGTTTAGTGTTTTCCAGCATTCAACGAAACACGTATAAGGAGCAATAAGATGTTATGAATTAAAAATAAATATTTCTCGGCTTTGGATATATATATATATATATATATACATTTATATATATATATATATATATATATATATATATATATATTTATATATATAATTTTCAGAAGCATGAGAGATTATATCATCATACTCACAGCCAAGCAACATCATAATTCACAAGAGCAATAACGATTTGACCCTTGAGATCTCTACCAAACTCCTCCGCCAATTTTTGGGATAAACACTTGAAATTTTAGATATAGGTTCCTTGGACATGGATCTAACTTAATAACTTGATTTGAGCCCAAAACAATAAATGATAAGAGGTCATAATAGGGGTCAAATTTTAAAGAAAATTGACCTCTGCAGTCTCTATCAAAGTACTCAGACAATTTCTGGTCTTAACATTTGAAATTTTACATAAAGGGTATTCAGAGATAGTGCAAATTTTTTAATCGGTTTGGGTCGAAATTTTTAGCTACCAATATATAAATGTATGTATGAATGTTTGCATGTCTGCCTAAAACTTTCAGCAGAGGCGGCGGATTTTCACAAGATCAGTATCGTTTTGAAGCTTGACCGTTCAGACAACACATACTGAAAAATTGGCTAAAAACATTAATTTCTTCACCCTAAACTGGGCACTTTTCTGCAGGGAGAGATCGCTTTTTTCACGGATATTTTCGAAAATCATCCCCTCTTTTGGATTGATTAGCCTTAATTTAAAGCTAAACCACTTCCGGTTTGGGGGTGGTCGTAACAGCAAAGACGTAACGTTTTCTCCGTTTTTCCTCCCTCGCGGTACGGGTTCGAGCCTGATTTCCTACTACCAATTTTTTATTTTTTTTTATTTTTGTATTTTTTTGCCGAACACACACCTCCAATCAGCTGGGCAACGCGGGGCACCTTGCTAGTATATATATATATATATATATATATATATATATATATATATATATATATATTCACTCACACGCGCATTCACATACGCATATATATATATGTGTGTGTGTGTGTGTGTGTGTGTGTGTGTGTGTGTGTGTGTGTGTGTGTGTGTGTGTGTGAATAAACTTTAAAAGAAAATATTTTCCTTTAAAGTTAATAAGTTTTTTCCTCTCATGAGTTAGAGGTGGAATAAATTACAAAAAAATGACAAAATAATTGCATAAATGATTTTGCGCTACGATACAGGTACCGTTAAAAAAAATAGTGCATTTCTACGTACATAAAGAAATAAACTGTAAGATAGTACAATTCTGATATTAGGAATGTAATCTTTTCTCATTTATATATGTATAGATGTGTGTGTGTGTGTGTGTGTGTGTGTGTGTGTGTGTGTGTGTGTGTGTGCTTATAAATTCGAAGCTTTTACAATACGTCTTCGATCATTTCGAAATCTCACATACCTAATATATTTCTTGCGCGAATTTGTAATTAAGTTATTTTTAGGAGTAGTGGTTAGCCATGAACACTAAAATACGTATTTTTATTTATTTTAGTTTACGTTTTAGCAGATTTCACACATCTTTGTTAAATCATTTAAAAAATATTTTTATATCTTTTATACTAAAATATCTAGCAAATAATTTGGCGAATATACACGTGTATCCTAGGGGTTGCTCGACGAAATTTCCAGTAATAAATACTATGAACAAAGGCGTTATAGAAAACAGAAAGGAACACAAAAAAACATGAAATTAAAACAAAATGAATTTATAAGCACTGATGATTGTTAAATAGCTACATTTTTGGTTAATGAATGTCCTCTACAATTATATATATATATATATATATATATATATATATATATATATTTACATGGAGGTCCCCATTATTAAGGCCCGGAGGCCACTCAGGGATAAGGGTTATTGCGTCGACAGTAACCAATGAGATAGTATTGTAGTAATCATTAGTGTTGGAGATTTGATAGAGTGTCTTATTAAGAGGGCGGTTTGTTAGGAATTTGTTTATGTTGGACTTGAAGACATCCAACATATATAAATGCAATTTTGTCTGTGTGTGTGTAAGTTCGTTCCTGATAGACACCGAAATGGCGGAACAGATTTTCTTTAAAATTTACAAAACTTTAGTGTATAAGTCTCGGAGTAATCTTAGTTAAGTTTTGTCTCAGAATACACCCGATAATTACCGATAATCGATAATCGAAACCGTTATTTTATTTTATCTATCATCGGTAAAGCAATTTTTCCATGTCGTCCCTTAGCAAATATGATAGGACAGCGAACCGTGAAAATTCTACTATGGATAAGTTGGTAGCGTATTTTTTTTTTTTTTTGCATGACGTAGTCTATAGGTTCAAACTCCGCACGTAAATCTCTCATTATTTTTTTCATTAGCTGCAAATAATTTTACAAGACTTGAAAATGTATGCGTTATTTTTTTTTTCTTTTGCACTACGTTGTCTGTGGGTTTAAACCCCGCACAAAAATGTGTTAATGTTATATTTTTCGTTAACTTGAAAGAAAAGTATATAAAATCATTTTATAAAAGAAACAGTAGGTTCTCTAGAGTGCAATGTAGAATAAACCATATTTTGAATTAAGTTATTGGATGGAGGCATTTGAAGCTTCCTCCCGGGCGATTTTACGGATTTCGATGACAATAACAATATAGAAGTGTGACATATTCGTTGGGGCAATGCCGAGTTTCTCTGCTAATATATATATATATATATATATATATATATATATATATATATATATATATATATATATATATGTATGTGTGTGTGTGTGGATGTGTTAGATGTCCCTTTGTCGTTGCCCTGTCGTAAAGTACGCTTAAATATGATATTTTATTTTATGCAGATTTCGTATTTATTTCTATAAACCCAATAGTCGATGAACGGCGTGGTCCGGTCATAAAATATGCTATAATATGATACTTTAATTTATGCAGATTTCGTATATTTTTATCACAATCCGATTCGTAGTAGAGATTTCAAAAGCAAAAAAAAAACGTACCCTCCGTTAAATTCGAAACCAAAACTATTAGTGATATAATTTTCGTAGTTTTTGTCTGAGTTCTCGTCAGATTGATGAATAAAATAAAATCTCATCGACTTTAATGCATACATGTATATTTGCGCATGCGTACAGGTGCACTAGAATTTTATTCGCGCCTGTAAAGTTGTTATTTTTAAAAAAATAATGTTTATACTTTAGCAGCTGTTTCTACCTGATAAAAATCAAATCGAATTTGTTCTAGGAGTCCAACTTCTATATATATCGAATTTAAAGCCTGTAGACAAAATATTTACAAATGAGTTTTTAAAAAAAACATTGTTCAGGCAGACAGGCAGAGTGCGCGCGTGTGTGTGTGTGTGTGTGTGTGTGTATCATAATAGAAAAATGCGAGCCTGAAAAGTAATATAGTTAAGCTTAAACGTGGAAAATAAAGGACTCGTTGTTAAAACTGGAAAAGGAAAGGACAAGATATTCTAGTAAAACATAGAATACACTTATAACTTAAAATATTGCAGTATTAAGAATTGATTATATAATGTTATAAATTGAATTAAAACAATTTAATGATGCAATATTTTAAGTTATAAATGTGTTATATGTTGTACTAGAATTTCTTGTCTTTTTTTCCAGTTTTAACAAGTCCTTTATTTTTCCATGTTTAAGCTTAACCATATTACTTTTCATGCTCGCATTTTTCTACTGTAATTCATGATGTTTCCAGACTTCCAATAAATTCACTTGTTCTTTCTTTAATTTCAGTTTGTTTTTGTTTTATTTTTGCTTCCATAAACCCGTATGTAATAACAATGTACGGCACTCCTCTGCTTTCAATAAAATCCCCCCAATTATCCCCCTTTCATTCTTTAATTCTCTCTGTGTCACTTCTTACTTGTCCTATCGCGACAGCAGTGAATTAGTGGCAACACTAGTCACTGAAGCGACGTGGTTGCTATGGAAACTAGTCATAATAATCGTCGCTCACATCCTTATATTTTTTACGATTTTGCGCACTAGAAGATTACTCATGAATTTTGTTCTACTGAACAAATACTGTTTTTTTTTCACAATATAGCTGAGAAGGAGATCTATAAACTGTAATAATTGTTTGAAGTTTGGTCGAAAAGTGAGTGAGCGGTAGAGATTTTAAAGCAGTTTTACATGACTAAAACTGCCACTTAACCATATATTCAAACACTACCGTGTTTGAATATATATGTATATATATATATATATATATATATATATATATATATATATATATATATATATATATATATATGTATATATAAAATATAGGTTGAGCATTTGGGAAGTGATATACAAATTACCATTAGCGCATGAAGCGATGCTCTTTATGTAAACAAATTCAGCTTAGGTATTTGGACAATGTCAAAACATTGTTAATTCACTGCCCGCATAGCAGCCGTATAGCGCAACGGTTAGAAGCTCCGACGGTGGTTTGGGCGATCGGGTTTCGATCCTGACCTGAGTTAGTTGCTTGTCTCGACGCACTGATGAGCTGTGAAACAGCGAAATAGTACTGCATGTGGATTACTATATATATATATATATGTGTGTGTGTATACTAGCAGATAGCTCGTTGTTGCCCCGTCGTAAAATACGCAGCAATATATTGTTTTAATTGATGAAGAAGTCTCATGTATTATAGACAGAAATACCGTAGATGCTAATGTAAATTTAAAGTCCTTTAAAAAAAAGTGTAAAAAGAAAAATAGCGGAAAGAAACTGAAACATGTTCCTGGGTTTTTTTCTAAACATTTCACTTCTTGAAAAAAAAATACTAAAATCTAAAGACCATGAATCAAGAAGGATAACCATTAGGTTAGTTTGATAATTTCTTTAAAAAAGTGTTTTCAGTTCTAAACATAAATAATCTTTTATGTGAAACCTTCACGCATGCGCAATCGTGAAACAGTTGACAAACAGATAAAAATCTGACGACTTCCCCACGTACTAATTTTTCAATGTTGACGTTACAGCATTTTGCGTTAAATGGGAAAGTGGTGCCACCTCTAAAATGTTATATATATATATATATATATATATATATATATATATATATATATATATATATATATATATATATATGTAGTACTGTTTCGCTTTTTCACAGCTCATCAAATGTTATTTTTTTTATTATAAGTTAGTAATATTGATTTAACAAACCTTAAATTAGATTATGATTTTTAGGGGATAAATTACGCGAGGTTTGGTCGTTAAAAATCCCAACTATATTAAAATATATATAAATAGATCAAAGTTTCTTTTGTTTTTGTTTATAAATTATAAAACCATGCTTTTTTATGATTGAAAACGATTCCAACTTCCAATGACAGTACACACGAAATAACCCTTTTAAAAATTTGGGACGTAAAAACCGTTCATTTTTAGTATTCGTGAACGAAGTTTGTTTTTTAAAAGAACATCTGTTTATGTTGTTTAAGAATGAAAATTAAAACGTTTATATTGTATAACATTCCTCAATGTTCTATTTATATTGTTTACAATTTAAAATAAAAACATTTATATTGTTTGTGAAGATTATGAAAAGTTTTATTTATATTGTTTATATTTAATAATGTTCTGTATATATTGTTTAAAATAAATAAAAAGTGATTATTATTTAAAAAAGTGCTTACATTGTTTGTTTTTGAAAAGAAAATTATACTTATTTAAAACTGTAAACTTCTGAAATAGCGATGGTATTGGTTTCTTTGCATAGCAACATAACGGTGAATAATGGAATTTGGTTCGATAGTATTTTGCCACTCAATTTCAAATCTTGCCCAATTTTTTTATTTACAAGGCAAACCAATTTTTAAAAGATATATATCAAAAGTTTGATGTTATTTTGTCTTGACAGTTTAGCATTTTCTTTTTATTAACACGGTTACGACGGCTGAGCAAGCTGATTCAAGTAATTTTGTGTCCTTTAAACTGTCAATTTAATATATAAAAAATAACGTTAAATCGTAAACATTTTTTGTTTTTGTTTGAAAACGATTTGCAATGAAAAATACAAATAAATTTCGTAAAATGCCGATGAACTAAAAAACAAAACAAAAAGGGATTTAGTTTTGTTTTTATTTTCATATTTTTAATCGAAAAATTGTCGATTAAAAAAAGCTTTCCTGGGCTTACTTTTATGTAATTACGCATGCACGGAATTTTTAAAACCGGAAGCATAAGACCGGTCACAAGGTTTCAACGCCAAAGCAAGATGATCTCAGTTTTATAATATAATATAATATAATATAATAATAATAATAATATATATATATATATCATATATTATATACATATATATATATAGAGCGAGAGAGAAGTGGACAGACAAAAAATTTCACACACATACACACATATATATATATATATATATACATGAATACATATATATGTTTACACACACAACACACCCACACATATATATATATATATATATATATATATTTATATATATATATATATATATATATAGAGAGAGAGAGAGAGAGATTTCACACAGACACACACACACATATATATATATACATAAATACATATATAGGTTTTTTCACACACACACACACACACACACATATATATATATATAGAGAGAGAGAGCGAGAGAGAGAGAGAAGTGGACAGACAAACAATTTCACACACACATATACATATACATAAATACATATATATGTTTACACACACACACACACACACATATATAAAGAGAGAGAGACAGACAGACATACAGACAGAGAGAGATAGAGAGAGAGAGAAGAAAAGAGGAAGATGTACTAAAGCAGAGAAACAGTTCGTTTGTGTGGGGAAAGAGTAGAGTAGGTTTTCATCTGTAACGAGATAAGCGCAGTAGAAGGCATCACCTGACGGCCACATGACATCACAGGAAGAGCAAAAGTGGCGGCTAAGGGTAGGTTGGTACA
Organism: Euprymna scolopes; assembly: GCF_053919585.1. Lineage (NCBI taxonomy): Eukaryota > Metazoa > Mollusca > Cephalopoda > Sepiida > Sepiolidae > Euprymna > Euprymna scolopes. The sequence continues at coordinate 25,074,999 of NC_136496.1, read as the reverse complement.
AGTGAAGAGAGGATTCAGTTGATAACGATGTGACAGGCATTTACCTGATGACTATGTTCTCACGGGCGAATGGCGCGGTATGGTTTGCTGGATGGAGAGCGCGGGTCACCCTTATTGATTGAGCGGCGAAAAAGAGTAGACGGGTCGGAGGTTATGATTGCGTTTAGCTCTGACACTCCATACTCATATACGCGCAAGACGGATTTTTTTTTTTAATAGGTGGAAAAGATAACAAGTCAAACGCTTTGGCACGTTCGAAAAAACAAAACAACGACACAAATGCAAAGATTCGACAAAAGTACCATGAGCATCTGCACGTAAAAACAATATATCTGTAATTCCTTAATCAGGCATAAAACGGATGCAGTTTTAGGCCATACATTTTGTGTTCCAATGACTTGGGTTTAATTTCATAGCTCAGTCCATAACCTCTCGAGAAGAGAGATGATCTTGTAATAGAAAAATGATCCTAAATTGATGGCAAAATAAATACATATTGTAGAGAGAGAAAATAAATATGAATATTAAATATTCCAGTAGCTTCTTTCCGAGGACTGCAAGGTTGTGGATCTATCTTGCTGCCAATGTTTTTTTCTTCTACCTAGATTTCTTAGCTCAGTCTATAACCTCTGGAGAAGAGAGCCAATCTTGTAATAGAAAATATTCTGCAAAAAAAAACAAAAAACACAAACAAAAAAAAAACAATTACGAATATTAAATACTGCTCCTCTTCCAGTAGCTTCTTTCCGAGAACTTGAAGGTTGTAGATCTATCTTCCTGCTCAATGTTTTTTGTCTTTCTTCTACCTACAGCTTGGCAATGGTCGAGACGAATGTCAATATGAATCATTTGTCTTTGCACTGATCAACTTTCGTTCTTGTTAACTCCTTAAACCAAGTGGTTTCATTACTTGTCTCGAGGGATTTCTATAAAAGGTTGTTCCTAAGCAGAGCTGGTTGCATCACTCTAGTTAGATACGCTTTTAATTGAAATTCAAAACTGGTAGGATTATCCAGTCAGGATCAGCAGAGATGAAAACTATCAGGGAGTACTTCAAAGAGATTTATAGATATTTAACAGCGATTTTCCTACTTGATTGATTCCTTCTTATCACCGCTGGGTATAAATGTAATCGTCCAAATCTTTGTGATCATACCCTCATATTATGCAAAACAAGTGAAGCATGCATACTGCACAGTGAACGAAACATAAAAAAATGAATGAGTTTTAGGACTTAAATTTTGCACCATGCAAAAAAAGACATGAATAAGTCCATCATTTGCAACCCCCCCATTTTGCCCAACGAGTCCCCACGACCTTAATATATTTAAATATTAGTTCAACACCATGCAAAACTGCTAAATAGAGATGAACACAAAATTTTGGACAAATATGATACAATTGCCCCAAAAATGGAGTGTTTTTATTAGCCCCAAAAAAAGCCCCTGGGGCACACCCAAGAGTTATTTCGAAGTATAGACAAACAAAATTATATAGAAATCAGTTAGTTACAAATTTTCAGAAAGTTTTATAAAATCCAACGCATCACTTTTTTTTAATAAGCCCAAAAGTGTCAATTTTAACCATTTTAACGCGAAAGACACGCCTAGGGGAACAACCGGAGTTTTCCCGGAAAATCCGTTCTGTTACTTTCTTAACTCATATAATGTTTAACGTTTGTGAAAATTTTCAAAAAATTCCAAGGCGTAGTTATTGAGAAAAGTGCGGACAGAGGAAAGGATGAACGGACGGACGAGGGTGCTTTTGTCGGATGATCAAAATAAAACTCGAAATAATCTTTCTGACCAAAATTGCACTAAACAATAAATTCACCTGCAATATAGTTAGAGATTATTTACTGAAATCTGACCCACACACAACGAAATATCATTCAGCAAAAAATTACTAAAACGAAACACCGTGTGTGATTAGTCTGATGGATACCTACAAGGATTATGGGATCGATTATGTCTAGTTTATATTCTAATTTTATGGAACTAAAAGTAAGTACAGCGGGAACCACTTCAAAAAGGCAGGACGTATGAATAATTTATTGAATTTTATTAACATTTGTAAAATTTGAAGAAATGTTAAAGACCAGAAATAAACTGTATTTACAATCTTTTGAAAGATTTCAGTTCGAACTCCAGTTCAATCAAGAAGTTACGTTTAACAGAAACTAACGATTTATTCCTTAAAAAAAACATTTGTAAGTTAAATGGCCAGAAATAGGACAATCTAGCGTAAAACTGTCAAGCTTACCAGGCAACGGATCGTTTATATAAAGTACAACAGAACCCCGGGTTATGGTGTCCGTAGGATACAGTTTTTTCAGGTTACGATGTGAAATATGATGTTTTCCGGTCCCTGTTTACGGTATTTGTCCCGCCTTACTCTGTTATTTGAAACGTTTTTTTTTTTCCATTATATACACGTCTATAATATATTGTACTGTATTGTGTTACTAATTTTTAATTCCGTATCCCGGGGTTCAACTGTAATTCGTTTCGTCATCAAGTCTCCCGAAAGAGGTTGTATGTCGCTGAATAGAGAATTGACATGTTCTATAATTCTAAATCTCTCAATGCCCTCCTATCCAGAATAATTGTTTACATGTACAAACATTATATTACAACGTAGAAAAAAGGCCTACTTACTAAGAAATAACTGATTTATATAATAGGTTGAGAAGAAAGTTCTTGCGAAATGTAAACGTTTGATTTCAAATGAGGTATTTTCAAATAATTATTTATAATAACTTTACTTTATATATTATTATAAAGAGCACGTTTCGTTCAATCTAATCGTTTAAATTACAATCGTCTTAATTATCTCTTCTTTTCAGAACATTGAATACAAGATAGAAAAAAACAAATGCGCACAGTTTATTTTAATTACAACTGGGTCAATAAACTACTGAAACAGCTTGCAATATCAACGAAGCGTTTGGCCCAGGAACTACGACAAGACGCACAGCACAATTGTGGTTTAAGAAATTTCGTGGCGACGACGAGAGTCTTGAAGATGATGAGCGCAATGGTCGGTCATCGGATGTTGACAACAATCAATTAAGAGCCTTAGTCGAAGCCAATCCACGCACAACTGTTCGGGAACTTGCTTCTGAATTAGATGTAACGTATACGACGATTTCCATAATTTCAGAGAGATTGGAAAGCCAAAAATTTGATAAACAATCACATCACGAATTGAACGACAACTAACAGAAACGCCGTTATGGAATGTCTTCTTTCCTTTTATGTAACAAAAACGCCTTGTTTCTAAACTGGGATGGGACTTGTGATGAAAAGTGGATTCTTTACGACAATAGACGATGCTCAGCTTAGTTACTAGCCGTCAACGAAGCTCAGTGACGCTTCCCGAAGCCAGGGCTGCACCGAAAGAAGGTCATCCTGACGTTTTAGTGGTCTGCAACCGATCTCATTCATTATAGTTTTATTGAAGACAGGCGGAACCATTACGGCTGAGAAGTACTGTCTTTAAATGGATAGAATGCACCAGAAACGTCGACGACATCATTCAGTGTTAGTCAACAGAAAAGGCCAAATTCTCCTCCAACCTGCAGATATTGAACGAATTGGGATACGAAACTCTTCCTCGGCCATCATACTCGTCAGACCTCTCACCTATGGACTATCACTTTTTCAAGCACCGTGATAATTTTCTGTAAGAGAGATGCTTCAAAAACCTAAGCGATATCAAAAACGCATTCAGTGATTCATTGCTGCCATAACACAAAATTTTTACATTACTGGTATAAATACATTAATGATATAAATGCAGTTGTTTTGTGTGAGCAACTGATGTTGCCTATTTGGATCAGAGGCCTTCGGGCCCAGATACAAACTGTAGTATCTGTTCCGGCAGATACTGCAAGCAAAGACCATATGTGTGGGCAACCTCACATATAAGACCTTGGTCAATGTAGGGGCAACCCTTCATACCAATTATCACTATCCTACTCCCCGGGAAGTTGGTCCCCATTTCCCCTTCACTCCTCACATTAAAAATCGGCCTTGTGCCTAATTTGCTTGGTGGGGGAGCAAATAAATACCATCTGTTCCGGCAGATACTGCAAGCAAAGACCGTATGTGGGGTTAACCCCACATACAAGACCTTGGTCAATGTAGGGGCAACCCTTCATACCAATTGTCACTATCCAGCTCCCCTACTCCCCGGGGAGCTGGTCCCCATTTCCCCTTCACTCCTCACATTAAAAATCGGCCTTGTGCCTAATTTGCTCGGTGGGGGAGCAAATAAATACCATCTGTTCCGGCAGATACTGCAAGCAAAGACCCTATGTAGGGGCGACCCCACAGATAAGACCTTGGTCAATGTAGGGGCAACCCTTCATACCAATTGTCAATATCCAGCTCCCATTTCACACCCATCGGGAGCTGGTCCCCTTTTTCCCTTCCCCCTCCCTCTCTTTTCACATTAAAAAACGGCCTTGTGCCTTATTTGCTCAGTGGGGAAGCAAATAAATACAATCTGTTCTGGCAGATACTGCAAGTAAAGGCCATATGTGGGGGCGACCACACATATAAGACCTTGGTCAATGTAGGGGAAACCCTCCATACCAATTTTCACTATTCAGCTCCCCTACTCCCCGGGGAGTTGGTCCCCATTTCCCCTTCACTCCTCACATTAAAAATCGGTCTTGTGCCTAATTTGCTCGGTGGGGGGAGCAAGTAAATGTCTGGTGCTTATTTTGATCAATATACTTTGGTTTGAGTCGAGATATGTTCCTCTGAATTGAAAGGTTACAAACCGCAAGAACTTTCTTGTCAACCTGATATCATTATCGCGTAAATATATAATGCGAATAAAGAATCGTTTAACGCGTATAACATTTAAAAAAAAAACCGAACCTCTGTTTCATTATATTAGATAACGAAACTGGATGAATCAATGTTTTTTTTTGTTTTGTTTTTTTTAGTCAAGCGTCTCTCTTTCTAAACAATTCAGACATCTGTTAAATCAGCTTTTAAATAAACGTTCATTAGAAAAACCAGAAATATTTTTTTGTAGGTGAACGAGATTCTGTCTTCGTTGGTCACATCGACATAGGAGCACACAGATATACGGCACATAGAATTTGATGTCAAGATTAGAGATTACGTCCGTTTTCTGCATCGGTAAATTTTATATATCTGATATGAATTAATGAAAATATAGATCTGAAGTTTGAACGGAAGTGTGGCCTCCATAATTTTCTCAAGTAAAGATTGCACTAGGTGATTTGTACCACTTAAACTGTCTTCCTGAGGGCATATTATACGACGATGTAAATTTCATAAAAAAGAGTAAATATTTGAGGTTTGAAGGGATTGTGCCTTCATAGGCTCAATCATATGGTGCATTAGATATTCGAAATTCTGTTGGTTTCTACGTTTAATTTTACGTAAAACATTTAAATTTTAATCAGATTCTATAAGGAAAACATAAACATTACACACACATACACAAAGATATTATATATATTTTTCCCGATGCCGATCCAATCACCGATTCTGTTCTAAATTTCCGATTCGATTCCCGAATCCGATTCCGATTCTGATTCTTTTAATATTTAAAAATGTTTTATTAGAGAGTTTTTGTTTGTTTTTTGGTTTGTTTATTTTTGTAATCTTTTAAATTATTGCATAAACCTCCGAGTAATTTTCGAGTATATTTTTTCTCGAACGTTTTCTTGTAATGCATTAAAAATTGAATAACAAAACAAAAAAAAATTACTTTGATTTTAAATAAAGCAAAAATAAATCAGCAATAACGAAATAAAGCAAAAATAAATCAGTTCGTCGTTAGTGTACAACACGCTGCTTGGAAGTTTTCATAAACAGTTGAAAATAGTCGACGATTTGTAGCTAAAATGAGAAAACGACGGAAAAAAATATTAACAACGAATACCATTGTTACGAACGAATTTGTTACTATTTAGAAAACTATTTTGTACATGGAGAGGGCGTTGGGATTCGTTATCTATTATGTGTCTTCCTTATATGCATGTTTAAATGTTATTTTAATTATATAAATTTGGAGAGTTATTAAATTGATTTGCTTTGCTGTATAAAAAAACAAAAACAAATAATAATAACAACTAGCGGGAACTGTGGAAATTGGAACTTATTCATATGTAACATGTTTAAATGTTTAAATGTTATTTTAATTATATGAGTTTGGAAAGGTATTAAATTGATTTGCTTTGCTGTATAAAAAAAAAAAAAACAAATAATAAAAAAAACTAGCGGGACGTGCGGACATTCCGCAGGAGACTCATTCATATATAACATGTTAACGACGGCCTCCAAAGTCTTACGCAGCTTACATCCTTCCCTCCTTTCTTCTTTTCCGCCCTCTTCCTCTCTCTCTCTCTCTCTCTATTCCTCTCTCTCTCTCTCTATATATATATATGTATATATATATATATATATATGTATGTATGCATGTATGTATGCATCTATACAGACAATCAATCACGAGAGATAATAAAGTAACACAGGAAATAAAAAGACCTGCTGTAATAGTTTCAATAATGGCAGACCACAGCGATTTGCAAATTGCACAATTTATTGATATCGCCCGGTTCTTTTGTTTTTAAAGTTCGCAAGGAGTTAGAAGATACTGATTGCCAAATTCGCTCCTGTTGCTAAATGTAAACCAGTAACGCTGTGACTGCATTAGAACATACAAGTTTATTCAACCTGTTCAGAATATCTTTGACAAATCAATAAGGTCAATTGCAAAAGATCTCGGTGTCTCCGTAGCCACAATTCGAAGGACTGTTCATGAGAATTTTCTATACAAGTGATGAAGCGAGGCCAGTTTATGTCCGAGACTATCTAAAAAAAAAAACTGTTCAGTGAGATTGAAGAGACTTTTAAACAAACTGAAACATCCTACTGAACAAGGTATGCTTTGTTTTGTTTTTTTTGTTTTTTTATCAAACGATAAGAATTTTGACCAAGTTGTGACCTCCAAGCTTTGCAAACCTTAATCCGTTGAATTATTACGGGTGGGGAGTTGTTGAGAGAGATGATAATAAATATTCTCACAATACCAAAGTTTCTCTGAAAGCATCGATAATCAGAATAATGGCCACCATCGATGAGGATCATCTTGCACGCACCTGTCAAATGTTTAGGTATCGAATAGAAGCTGTCATTGGATAAAATTATTAAATAAGAGTGTTGCGTATATATAAAATTCGTTTTATTTAATTACAGATGTGTTGTTTTATTTTTATCATCCTTAAAAATGTATTAAAAATTCTCAAACACCGGACGCACCCTGTGTATATGCTTTTTTTTTTGCACCTACATTGGCCTTCGGGACAAGATCAAAGTGTAGTATCTGTTCTTCAGATGCTGCACTTGGGATGGTTTGTGCCAGTCAATGGAGGGGAGACCCTCTATAGTGGGACAATTATTATTTTTGGTAACCAGAGTGCCCCCTTTTTGCCTACTTTTAGGGGAGCTGGTTTTTACCTCACATTAAAAACGGCCTTGTGCCTAATTTGCTCAGTGGGGGAGCAAATAAATACCATCTGTTCTTCAGATGCTGCACTTAAGATAGTTTGTACCAGTCAATGGAGGGGAAACCCTCTATACTGGGACAATTATTATTTTTGGTAACCAGAGTGACCCCTTTTAGGGGAGCTGGTTTTTACCTCACATTAAAAACGGCCTTGTGCCTAATTTGCTCGGTGGGGGAGCAAATAAATACCATCTGTTCTTCAGATGCTGCACTTAAGATAATTTGTACCAGTCAATGGAGGGGAAACCCTCTATACTGGGACAATTATTATTTTTGGTAACCAGAGTGCCCCCTTTTTGCCTACTTTTAGGGGAGCTGGTTTTTACCTCACATTAAAAACGGCCTTGTGCCTAATTTGCTCAGTGGGGGAGCAAATAAATACCATCTGTTCTTCAGATGCTGCACTTAAGATAGTTTGTACCAGTCAATGGAGGGGAAACCCTCTATACTGGGACAATTATTATTTTTGGTAACCAGAGTGACCCCTTTTAGGGGAGCTGGTTTTTACCTCACATTAAAAACGGCCTTGTGCCTAATTTGCTCGGTGGGGGAGCAAATAAATACCATCTGTTCTTCAGATGCTGCACTTAAGATAATGTGTACCAGTCAATGGAGGGGAAACCCTCTATACTGGGACAATTATTATTTTTGGTAACCAGAGTGCCCCCTTTTTGCCTACTTTTAGGGGAGCTGGTTTTTACCTCACATTAAAAACGGCCTTGTGCCTAATTTGCTCAGTGGGGGAGCAAATAAATACCATCTGTTCTTCAGATGCTGCACTTCTATTTTTTGTTCTCTTTCGGTGGAGGAGAAATCCTTCACGACTGAGACAATTTTTATTTTTGTACCTTTTCTCCACGTTAAAAAACGACCCTGGTGTCTAACTCTGTCCCGTGGGGAGGCATAGTAAATAGGTACATTAAAGTTCATATAGTATTTTAATAATGTTTAACAGAAGTAGAGGTCTTCATTAACCAGGACTTCCTAGTTCATTCATCAAACATATCCTCCTTCATTCAGAAAACATGTTACATATATATGTGTGTGCGTGTATGTAGGTATATACTGGAAGAAATAAGGATCTAAACTGATACAGGATATCTAGCAATATGGTCGGAGAGAAAGATTTTGCACACTTGCGAATTTATCATTGTTAGTATCTATTTGAAACCTGGTATTTTTCCATATCCGCACCTAACAAAGTAAACTATTTATAAAGTATTATAAACTTAATCTATCAAAGTGATCGGCTCTACGATGTTCATACGAGCCGTAATCCCCTTCCCACATTCAAAACAAAACGAAAATCTTTAAAAATAGACTCAGCCGAAATGTCGTGCAACGAAACTGGTCTTTGTTTGTCGAGATCATTTTTTTTTTTTTTTGCAATACGTCAAAACTATAATTGGACCAAACTAGGTTGGTAAAATAACATGAATAAAATGTTATGCTCCAATCTCTGGTCCCCCCTCGCCAATCTTTCACGAAAAACACCCGTCTAGCTGAATCCACTGTCAAAAATTTCCCCCCACTCTATATCTGTGCCTAAATCAAAACGCGGATTCCATGAACAAAGCTTCTTTCTTAGAACTTCACGCCTGTGGAACTCTGTTCCGTCTGCCTGCTTCCCACCGGACTACAACTTGGATGTCTTCAAGTCCAATGTTAACAAATTCCTAATGAACCGCCCCCTTAAGTAAACATTTCATCAAACCTCCACACTAACGTACTGTACTTGCAATAACCATTATCCCTGAGTGGCTTCCGGGCGTTGATAAGTGGTGATCACTGTGTAAAAAAAAAAAAAAGTTGGAACATGTGCGTTGTTTATCTATGTTTGCTCGTCCCTGTGTGATGGGGGTATGTGATGAAGTTTCCGCACTGGGAGACTCGTTTGGATGAATAGCATTGTGCAGATAATTCACACTCTATTTTTCAATTTTTATACAAAACATTAGGGATTTTAAAAAGGTACATATAAAGCCTCTCACTCTATTATTCCTTCCGTATGACCACCCACAGATACGCGCACATACAAATGCACACACATATGCATATGTTTTTTTCAATTATATTTCACTTTTTATTCATACAATTTTTTTTTAATTTATGAAGCCCGATGTAACTAGAGAGGATACACAAATAATTGACGAAGGGTTTATATTCCAAATTTCAAGTTATTGTCCATCTTTCTGCGTATTTTCTTAAGCATGTTATAATGTTAAAATGTTCAATTCCTGACAGCACCTCTTTTGTAGCGTAGAATCATTCATGTATTTGTTATGCAGATTTTTAAATTTTATTCCGCCCTTAATCCATCGGAAGAAAAAGACTCATGAACTTTCAGAGAAAATAAAGTAATATGCCCATGATTACAAAATCCGAAAATTGGAGGAAAAGTTACAATTAGTTACGCCATCTTTGAATTTTGACTTTTGTCTCATATATATATATATATATATATATATATATATATATATATATAACTACTTAATTTACTCACATAAAATTAATATACAAAAGTATAGATTTATACGTAAACTTAAACTATTTACTTCAAAAGTGCTCAATGCGTAGGTAGAACTAGTTAGTAATTTAAATGTGGAAATAATTATATATATATATATATATATATATATATATATATATATATATATAATTATTTCCACAGTCAAACAACATCGCACAAAAGCCACGACAGCCAAAAACACAGATGAAGCAAACCGCGCCGAAACCCGATTATGGAAAGGACATACTTTGTCTCGAACAAGGGATTCGGTTATTTAACCAAGCCGATGTCTCACAAGTAGGAAATTTTTAATACTCGCTTGGACGATATCATCCAACAAGCTAACCTAGCGATAAATTAATAATTTTTTAGAATGTGAGAGATTATGTATTTTTTTTTCACAGTCAAAAAACGTTGGAGTTAGCAAGAGCCATGAAAGTCAACACACCGGAAGTCAAAGACTCGACTTTCCCCCTCATTTGGCCTCTCATCAACTTGATATATCCGAACTCGGTATTCGAAACCCGAGCCTCTTGCATTCTAGGTGAAAGCGTTGAGAAGAATATGGCTAAACAACAACCTTTGGCCGCCATTATATACAAACGCCAGTTGAAATAAAAAAAAGACCGCTCGACAACTTGAAAAGATATCCAGAAAAGTCAGAAAAAGAATAACTCTGTCGTGTTCAATCAGACGTGTTGAATAGCAACTGGCTGCGCGCGCGCACAAATATACACAAACACACACACACGCGCACACATACACCCACATACACACACATACACACACACTCACATATTTATATATATATATATCAATCGATTTGAGTGAAATGTCGGCAATTTCACTGATTTCGATGACAATAATATATATATATATATATATATATATATATATATATATACTAGCAGAGGCACCAGACATTGTTCGGAATTGAATGATGATCAACAAATATTTTTATTGTCATCGAAATTGGTGTAATTGCCGACATTTCACTCAAATTGATTGATTGCCTTCTCAACTTGGGATCCATTGCGATGCACTGGAGGATAGTTTCACATTCCTTACCGCAATGACTTTGTCCAAAATACATGGTATGTTACATTGCACTGTAGAGAACCTTCTGTTGGTTTTAGAAAATTATGTTTTATATAAAATGGCTTGAATTTAAATCTTAAATGCAAAAGCTAAGTATTATGCTTCACTTGTGCTACAAACAGAAACATTCATTTTGAACCTTTCCATGTCATATCAAAGAACATACATTTGTTTGTATAGGCCTGGCCTTACCGCTTGTGATAATGGCTGATTATTTCCTGGTTTTCCAACTAATCTCGCAATTATTAAAATATATGAAATAATTGAATTATTTCTAAAAAATGAAAACACGTTTTGTGAATTGAACTACTCTTTTCTTTAAGTATTATTTCAAATATTTACGTATTAGTTTATAATTCTATTTCCTGTCTGATTTTACAACATTTTTTTACTTAACGAATTAAAAAAATAATAAAATAATTACGCGTAAATTGCGTAAAGTCAGAAAACAAATTTATACGTACAGAAGAACACAAGAGGTAGTCACACAATTGTATTGATTATAAGACTTTATTGGGTTGTTCTACAAGTGACGCATTTTAGTTTTTGGAACTGAAAAAAAAAACTGAAGAGCAAGGAAAACACGATTGGTACCATTAAAACAAGTTACCTATTACCTCGAAAACGTAGTTTTCGACATCTGCACCATCATTGTCAATTCCTTGACGCGCTTCTGCTTCTGACGCATGTCAATGACAGCGTTTCATGTTTAGAGCTTCACACCATCAATATCTGCAACAGAGGATTCGAAATTTCAAGTTATGAATGCACAAGGTCAATCATTATAACAATACAACTTGAAATCACTTCTGATCAATTAATGGAAAATCAAAAGATACGAGGCATTACTTTTGGTACGACACTTGTATTCGTAGAACCTACGAGCTATTCTGAAAACAAAAAAAAAACGATAACTTAGAAATCGATATGAGACATTGTGTATCTGAACATGTACTAAATGTGTTCGTTCACTGCATGCACTGTGATGGTCCTACACATTGTGTCCGTGCCGGAAGTTGTTCGCCAATTCACCGATTTAGTGATGCTACAAAGAGTCCTCACGCAACGCAAAATCGGAAGTCCGGCGCAAATATAAAATATAGATATACACAAGTAATAAGTATAATCATTAATATATATATATATATATATATATATATATATATATATAGAGAGAGAGAGAGAGAGATAGATAGATAGATAGACGTTAATATATAGTAATAATTAGTAATGAATAGTGATGCTTAAATAAAAATACGTTTAATGCTCTTAAAGTTCGTACCAGGATTGTTCGCAAAAAACCCGTGGAGCAGTGGTGAGAGTACTTGGAAAAATTAATAGTTAAAAGTGATATTCTCTTGAAGGTTCAATCCTCACTGTGGACGACCGAAAAATAAAATTTCGAATTACTTAATCCAGTCATAGCTGACGGACCAATGCTATACGGCATGCTATCCCCGTAAAATAAATAAAGGTTTCGCTCAAAATTCCGTCCAAACTTCTGAGTTCGACAAGAACATTTCCAAGTTCGACAAGATACACCTGATGAAGGTCGGAGGTTACATCGACCGACACGTTTTGAAAATCACACTCAAGATGAGAACAGTAGTTCGATGAATCCAAGTAGTATGAAATGAATAGATTTTTTTTTCGAATATTACAAATGGTACCATAGTAAAATGACAGGTTTCTGGTATCAGATCCCGGCTTGAGAGACCAAAACACATAAAAATCATTAACGCGTTCCATTTACTGGGAGCCCTACAGATCCAACTTGCCAAAACAAGCGCAACGACCGAACTATCTCGTAAACTGCCTGCTTCAAACAGTCAATTCGCAGACAATTCCTCTCCTCCCCCCAGTGGCAAATCTGACCACCTCTCTTCTTTCCATCTTTCCCCTGAATTCCTTTAAGCCTTGACTGATTCTGGTCATTAGTTAGTGGTCACTGTAACAAGAATCATAGTAATATCCACCGAAGATAATATCTACATGTGTCCATATCTGTACTCACTCTCAGTTGACACTGGACACCACAAAAATGATCTCAGCGGCCACCTTCTATATTCAATAAAGTCTTTTCTTTTAAACAAATATCTCTTTGGTATTCTGACTCTAGCTAGAGATATTTTCAGTTTTCTTTGGCCTAACTCTTTTCCTTTGCCTAACGTCTAACAACTTTAATCTGACGTTGAAATGCGCCAGCAAAATATGCTGCTTAGTACCTGTATAATATTTCTGTATTCCAAACACATTAAAAATGTTTCGAAACTCCAAATATTTCAGCAGTCGTTTAGCAACCGCCATGTTAAAGTTATAGCAAAAAAAAAAAAAAAACACCCAAAAAACAACAAACAAAAAAAAAGCAAAAAAAAAAAAAAAAAACTGAACAAAACTCGCAGCCGGTGCACTTTTGATACGATATTTGGGTCTCAAAAATTCAGAATTAAACAAGATTTTGTTTGTTTTGTTCTGATGCACGCTTCTAAGAATGGAAAAGACACCACTGTGTCAATAGACATCACAATAGCAGTTTTGAATAAGAAAAACACGAACACTTAACCGATATCGTGCCTACGTACGACGCAAATATATATTTGCTTTTTTGGTTGACTTATTATTCATCTATGATTTAATGGTTACCACAGCTTTGACAGGGATGAATGCGTAGCCATCAGTCCAGAGAGAAATTCACTATATATATATATATATATATATATATATATATATATATATATATATATATATATATATATAGTAGGAGATCTACTCGGCGTTGCTTGGTATTAAAGGTAACGTTAAATTCCTTTTTAAAAAAAGGAAAAAACTCAGACAGGTGCATACGGGTATTATGCTTTTTCTTAATAGTTTACCTTTTGTAAGTAAAAATATATACCCGAGTTTAGATTGGAACCAAAACTTTAAAAAACTATTACGCAAGTATAATTTATGTCGAAGAGCTGCAGGAATATAAATACATATAACAGTTAACTAAAAATAAAAAACCGGGTAAAAATCCATAAGAAAACCGGGGAAAAAATTAATAGGGAATTAATTAAAATAATGTTTTAAAAAATATGCAAATTAGCTAGATCTTTTGCATGTGAATGCAGTTCCAGGCATTAAATATAAAAAGGTATATTTTCTTTTTAAATACACAGAAAAAAAGGTTCGCCTTTTTTCTTCTTGGCCCGAAGACCAGGAATTTTTTCTGTTATCAAAGTGTAGTATCTGTTCCGGCAGATGCTGCACTTGAGATGGTTTGTACCAGTCAGTGGAGGGGAGGCCCTCTATACTGGGACAATTATTATTTTTGGTAACCAGAGTGACCCCTTTTAGGGGAGCTGGTTTTTACCTCACATTAAAAACGGCCTTGTGCCTAATTTGCTCAGTGGGGGAGCAAATAAATACCATCTGTTCCGGCAGATACTGCAAACAAAGACCATATGTGGGAGCAATCCCACATATAAGACCTTGGTCAATGTAGGGGCAACCCTTCATACCAATTGTCACTATCCAGCTCCCCTACTCCCCGGGGAGTTGGTCCCCATTTCCCCTTCACTCCTCACTTTAAAAATCGGTCTTGTGCCTAATTTGCTCAGTGGGGGAGCAAATAAATACCTCAAAGTGTAGTATCTGTTTTGGTAGATACTACAATGAAAGTAATATATGGGGTTTCCCCCACATCTCTTACCATTGCTCTTGACCAATCAGTTTTGGTCAATGTAGGGGAAACCCTTTATAGCAATTGTCACTATAGAGTTCCCTCTGGGGATGGGACTGGTCCCCCTCCTCTTACTCTCCACATTATAAAAGGCCTTGTGCCTAATTTGCTCAGTGGGGAAGCAAATAAATTACTAAATAAATAGAAAAATGAATTCTTGGCCTTCGGGCCGGGATCGGAGTGTGGTAAATTTGCACTACGCTTTTTTTATTTCAATTTTTTTTGGTCTCGGTAAGTGGAGAGGGGATCCTTCATGAGTGGTACATTTTCTTATTTTGGTTATTAACCAGAGGTCCCCCACAAGATTAAAAACCGAGCTTGTGTTCAACGCTGCCCTCTTCGGAAGGCAAGTAAACCAAAAAATTAGAAAACGGCTTATTGACCTTCGAGACAGGATCAAAGTGTAGTATCTTTCTGATACTGCACTTCACTTTTTCCGTTTTAGATTTTTAGTCTCGGTTAATAGAGGAGAATGCCTTCATGACTGATAGATTGTTTCTCTGTTACTATCCAGAGTGTCCCTTTGTAGGGGAGCTGGTTTCTTCTTACATTAAAAACCGACTTAGTGTCTAATTTTTGGGGGAGGCAAGTCAACAAAAAAAAAAATAGGAAAAAAGGTTTTCTAGTAGAGGATGGCGCATCGTACCGGATGCCAGCCGTTCTCTCGCCATTTCATGCATTCGAATCCCATCTAATGTTGGGGTGATTAATCGAATTCGGAATCGGGAATCGGAAAAATCGAAACTTTTGGTGGTATCAGAATCGGAACCAGAAAAAATGTCTGCCTATTTTCAGATGCCAAAAGTGATTTCTTCATCTATCTCTTTTTTATTTGATTTTGTTGGAAACAAAATCTTCCACTCTTGGTAGAAATAATAGAATAATAAATATTTATTAATTTTAAGCTACCAGTAAAACTTAAAGCTATAAATCGCCCCCACAAGTTGTTTGTTTTTTACGTTTCGAGAAAAAAATATGCATATTTAACACCTGTTTTACTGTAATCCTGACAAAATAACGACTTTATAGTTAAATATTTAGAAATTTATAAAGGATCGGAATCGGTAACTGTATCGGAATAGGGAATCTATTCGGAATCGGTAAATATATTGGAATCGTCCCATCACTAATCCATAGATCCTTTTTACAGTTCTAGGCATCGTTTTAAGCGCAATTGTGTGTATCTATCTTCTATTTGGTTCACTTGGGTATATTTTCTAGGCAGGTTTGGAATTCTTTTTTAATGGGACAAGTTGCTTGTATAATTACTTTAATAATGGATATCTTCTTAAGATTCCAATTTCTTTTCATTGGTATTCTATATCCCATTCTGTGTCCTCGGCCCTGTCGGTGGGGCATTAGAATATGTCGACTGCCCCCCTGCAGAGGGTAAAAGTCCCTCAATGGGGGTCCTTGATATGACCTTAAACTATATCCAGTGGTGAGGCCACAGCTTGTGGGCTTTGGAGAGTGTGGAGCCACCCTTTAATTACCATTGCTCCCAGGTCCACTCTGACCTGGAGTGGTAGTACCTGTTAGGGTCCCAACTATGGGTTAAATAGATACCGACGTGAAAACAACAAATATATTCTATTAAATATTTTTTTCTTCAAAATCTTTGGATTCGGCATTAAATAACCCGAAAAGGGTTTATATGCAATAAAACAAAAAAAAAAACAACCAGCCACTCTGTGTCCAGGCATGCAAATGTAGCTATGAAGAGGGTTAGAATTACTAGACTTCAGCCACGAGAGTCTTCACCCTCCATGTACAATACAATTCAAGCCTGCATGGCTCCCCGTGAGTGCACAGTGAAAGAAGAATAAAAAATAACTAAGTTTAGCATTTGCCCTCCAGCATTTAGCCCCCAAAGTCCCCAAGGAACATCAAATCCTTGTGAAAATGAACAAACAGTGTAGTTTTAAGCCTTAACGTATGTAAATTTGAGTTCTGTACCATGCAAAAAAAAAAAAAAAGAAATTACTAAGTCCATCATTTGCACCCCCCCCCACGATTTAGCCCCCAAAATCCTCAAGGCTTGGGCATATTTAAATTTGATTCAAGCACCATGCAATACTGCTAAATAGAGATGCACAAAAAATTTTGGACAAATATGGTAAAATAGTCCCAAAAGAGAGTGTTTTTATTAGACCTAAAATAACTCCTAGAGCACACCCAAGACTTATCGCGAAGTATAGACAAACAAAATTATATAGAAATCAGTTTGTTGCAACTTTTCAAAAAGTTTTCTAAAAATCCAAGGCATCAGTTTTTTTGTTTTTTTTAATAAACACAAAAGTGTCAATTTGAGCCATGTTTACCCGAAAGGCACCCCTAGGGGGGCAACTGGAGTTTTCCCTGAAAATCCGTTCCCTTCCTTATTTTACTCATATTATGTTTAATGTTTGTGCAAAATTTCCAAAAATCCCAAGGCGTAGTTATTGAGAAAAGTGCGAACAGATTAACGGACGAACGGAGCACCAAAAATATTATTCGAAGTACAAAATGAGATCCCATCGACAAGACTATATACTGAATGGTACGCCTTCGCCTAATGGTGTTGCTTTAAGACACATCACTTAGTTGAATACGCCACCAGACTAAATGAATTCTTGTTCTTGAATCCGGTAAGACCAATAGACTAGATGAACAGAAACACTAGACCGGATGGAAGTGCCTTACGTTACATAACCAAAGCCATATCAACACAGATACACTCTGAACAATCTTCTTCAAATGATATATACCGTAAAGTCTTTAGTAGAGTGTATTCCAATTCCTGTTGTAGCTGTTCATTTGAAGCTGAAATAATAAAAATTGGCCAATCATCTTATAATGATACATAACAATGAAACACTGAATTTTAAAGAGTCTACGACAGTTTCAAATATTTGTACAAAGAGGACTGGTAACTTACTGAAGGCAGAGAATTGTAATGCTTATTAGTCACTGTCTTTGAGTGTATAAGTCTTTTTTGTTTTTGTTTTTTTTTTTACATAGGCATCACCACTTACCAAGGCCCAGAGGCCACTCGAGGATAAGGTTTAAAGAGTGTACAGTACTAAAATTGGACAAAATAGCAATCGTTAGTAATGGAAATTTGGTAAATTTGTTAACTTAAGTGGAACAGCTCATCAGGAACTTGTTTATGTTGGACTTACGAGGATACTTCTCCTTATAAATACAACCTGACCAAACGTATATAAGATCCACTCCGTCTATATGAGGAATGATGCATCTTATCCAACTGATGTCTTCTCCGATAACAGTACTTAGCTTGATACTCCTCCAGACCAGATGAATTCTTGTCCTTGAATCCAGTAAGTCCAAGAAACGTTTTCTTTCTTATCACTAACGTGCAGCCACTCAAGTATAAGAGCTAAATATTAGGTAGCTGGTAAGAAAAGATCAGTTACGGTGGAACTTGAGTAGGACTAGACTATCTAAATAGAATGATGCAATTAAAATTTATTCACATTAGACTTGAACGTAACCATGTTATAGTAGGCCGGGAAGCAGACAAAGAAACATAGAAATGCACTTCACGTCTATATTTACTTGACGGTTGTGAAATAATGTCTACATCTACTTGAACACATGTATCTTATATAAAGATCAAATATTAGTCACAGTACGGGTCCCTTAATTTCTGAGTTTTTACTATGAAGAAAAATAATAAAAAAATGTGACCTGGTATGTGCATACGTGTTTTGTGTGTATTTTGTGTATGTGTGTTCGCCCCGTGCGGTCTGTTTTGTCCTCTGACTTGACGGGGGTGAGAGAGGGACCCGAAATCTGAATGGACGGTCCCTCATAAAACGAACAACTTAGCAACAAGTTGGTATTCACAAACTAAACTATACTTGCCCATCCCGAACTAAACCGGGCCGACACGTCACGCCTAACCCGAACCCGATGTCAAGGGCCGAGCGCATTAAATCACACCAAACCAGAATAAACTGATATTCGTTTCATTCTTTAGGATAAATACAACCATTTCTTTTCTTTCTTTTTTTTTTCACCGTATTGAGCACACATTTATTCTTTATTTTCTTTGTTTTTTTTCTTTTTTTCTTTTTCTTT
Source organism: Euprymna scolopes (assembly GCF_053919585.1). NCBI lineage: Eukaryota > Metazoa > Mollusca > Cephalopoda > Sepiida > Sepiolidae > Euprymna > Euprymna scolopes. Next base: position 25,056,031 of record NC_136496.1, on the reverse strand, counting down.
TCTTTGCTTTCAATGTGTTCTGTTTTTTCTTTATTTGTTTATTTATTTTTCTTTCTTTTGTCTTTGGATATTTTTTTCGATTTTTTCCTGCTTTAATTCCTTGTTTTCTTTCGTTTCCTTTTGGTGCTACCAGACCAGGCTGTCTGGGGATACTGGTTCCAGATCCTACAAAGCAGCAAACACTGATGTAATTGTTTTCTCTCTTTCCCGTTACAAAACACAATTATATTTGGCAATGTCTCAGACAAAAAAAAAAAAAAAAAATTAGCTATACTTTACAAACAGCCAAACCTAACCAAACAGCATCAATAAATACTGAATATATTCTCAGCATTAAAACTTTTTGGAAGATTACTCGATTTCTTTATTATTAGGTTTGTGCAAAAATAATGTCGTTTTTTTGACGTTCAACTTTAAAAAGTCATAACTCCTTTCATAATAAATTTTATTAATCGAAATTAAACCCATTAGAATTGACATATTTCTGCCAACGATAAACAGGTTTATTGATGCTTTTAGCATAGAAATCCGGAGTTCTGGAAGCGATGAAGTTATTCGATGCCGATGCGGCATCGTCTCTGCTTTTCCAGCATTTTATTGCGCAGGAATTTGTCGAGATGCTTGAAAAAAGATTAATCGGTGGGCGAGAGGTCCGGTGAATATGGTGGATGAGGCAGAGTCTCGTAGCTCTATTCGTTTAGCTTCTGCATGGTCAGTTAGGCAACATGTGGGCGAGCGTTTTCATGGAGGAGAATTGGTCCAAGTCTTTTATTGACCAATATCGGACACATACGTTGAATAGTATGGTGCATTTCGTCAATTTGTCGATAGAGGGTTAGAGCGGTCGCAGACCACCAAACAGTCATCATAATCTCCTTTGGTGCGATTTCGGGTTCGGGAAGTGTTGTGGGGCTTCTCCGAAATCCAACCACTGTGCCAAACCTCGCCGATTATCATAGAGGGTACACTGCTCAGCCCACTTTACAATTCGCTTGAGAAATAGGTCGTTTTTATTGCACGAAATGAGCGTATAAAACACGTCAAAACAACGTTTTTTTTATCGTTCATTTCCTAGGCACCGATTTATCCAACTTTTTGGACTTCCTCATTTGCTTTAAACGGCGAATCACTTCAACAGCAACTTCTCATGTGGTTTTGCGAGGACCAGCTTCAATTAAGGGTTTCAAATGTTCGTTTTCCACCGCAGTCAGCCGGCCGCGACCGTTTTCCTCTTCGAGTCTCTCGTCACCATTGCGAAATTTCTTGAACCACCGTTGTGCCACACGTTTCTTAGTGGTCTCTATACCAAAGGCATCATTGATATCACGAGCTGTCTCGGCAGCTTTTTGGCCTAGTTTGAACTGGAACAAGAAAATCGAGTGGATTTGAATTTTGTCCCTGCTGTCGAAAAGCCTGCAAAAAATGAATGAAGAGATTAGGAACGGTAACAAATAACACGAGTCAATAGAGCGAAAAACGCGCTTCAAAATGATATATAACATGGCTATAGATATGTCAATTAATTTTTAAAAAGAGAGAAAAAGAGTACACCACGTAGTTAGGACCGCGGTAGAAAGTGCGAGTCAGGGGAGAGGAAAGTTTGGATTTTAATAGCGACAACCCGGTCGTAAAATATATGTAAATATATTTTAATTCATGTAGATATTATTATAGATCCAATTTTTATCGGTTCTTATATATTATAAAGTTGTGATTTCAAAAATAAATAAATTAACAAACAAACAAAGAAACAAACAATATATATATATATATATATATATATATATATAGGGTGACTTAGAAAAAACGGGCCCCAAATCTAATTAGGCTCCGTTTCTTAGTGTTTTGTCTGAATGAAATGAAACTTTGGTCATAACTAGTTTATTATATTCAAAACATAACATCAAAACACTAGGGTCTTTGGCCTTTTTTTCTCCGGTCTACAGCATATGTTCTAGATGGCCTCCACTGCATAAAAATATGTTTACCGTCTATATATTAATACGCTAGCGGGTGTGTTATTTTTTGTGTCACGCTTACATATTTTTGCTTCCATGTGACTGTTGTTTAATTTTTTTAATAAATAATATTACCAAGAATTCTTCGTAAGTTTTGGTTTCAGTTTTGATTATATATGAAGGAACTCCAGAATATATATACATATATAACTCCAGTATATATATATATATATATATATATATATATATACAGGGTGACCCCAAAAAAACAAAAGCTAAATGGAGACTTGCAAAAATGCTGGCTTGCAAAAATGCCTAAGCCGTCCCGTCAGCATTCCTTGGTAAGCGCGCCTCATTCGATTAGCAAAATTCTAACTCTTTCTTAAAAGAAAAATGCAAAACTTGAACTGTATACATCACATTTCTCAGTCAACCGGGGATATGTCATTTTAACAATTAACCTCTGTTGGCTTTGGGGACGAAACTACCAAGCTTCCACCATTTCACTACCAACGCTCTGATCCGCACTTGGCCCAAATTGATATAAATGGCTCTTTTAAAACGTGCTTCTGAATCTGACTTTTCCTCCTGGCTTGAAATATAAGACTTTAACTAAATCTTTTTCCAGGGTCGCTTCAGTAGGTATCTTACTCCCAGTGCAATCTATTTTACTGCTTCAGTAGGTATCTTACACCCAGTGCAATCTGTCTACGAATACAAAAGCCAAATACATTCGAAAATGGAGTACTGTTGCCACATATGGTTAGGTGCTGCTCGGAACGCCTAAGCCAGCCTTGTAGAGTTTAAAAGCGTCTTCGAAACCTAATAGCAGACGCAATTTTCTCTTCCCTGCAATCTCTTTCTCACCGATAGAGACGTTGCGAGCTTTTCTCTGCTGTATATTTATTTTCATGGCAAGTGCTCGTCTGAGATTCAATCTATGATCCCCCAACTAAAACCTCACAGAACGCACTCGTCTCGCTACAACAAATATCAGCCATTTTTCACTATTCTCTATCTGTGCCTAAATCTAAACGCAACTACCATGAACAAAGCTTCTTTCCTGGAACTGGTAGCCCGTGAAAATGTTATCTCGGCCTCCTTCCAAGCTGACTACAACATAATCACTTTCAAGTCAAAAGTAAACAAATTCTTATTGAACCATCTCTTTAAATAATTAATTTTACATAATTTTCACCACAAACGATGACGACGCTGTTGTGTCAGTGATTATCGTACACTCATTAAACTTATCCTCGAGTTGCCTTTGGGTCTTGATAAGATAAATTCTTGTATGGATTTTGAGAGCATTAAATTAAGGGTTCCCTTCGAAGTTCCGTATAGATTACCGAGTTCAGCAGAAAAATGTCCATGTTTGATAGAAAGATTCCTGAGTTCTCCTATATATACCTTAAGCAAGTCGCAGGTTATGTCGACCGAAATGTTAACTAACACTGAAGATGAGAACTGCATCGTAAATAGACACTCAAGCTGAGAACGATAATCCGGAGAATCCAAATAATACGAAGAATCAAACCTCATCACAAAAATTTAAAAACATTACTTTTATTTTGTCCCGCATTAAAAAGTGGCACAGAGTTCGAAATTCATATGCCAAAAGGTACTATGGCGTTTGGGTTTCGATTGACGATGTTGTAGCTACATTGTTAAGTTGTAGAATCACGAAACGTATGTCTGTGAATGTCTATTTATGTGTAATATAAAAAAAAAGGTTTTAATGATATTACCTACAATATTATTTTGGATGTGCTTGTATCCGCTTGTATGAGCAACAAAAGGCACCATCCAGACCTCCACTGGAAAGACACAGTGTGGAAGAAAATGTTGACGAATTATTGCTCTCTAATACCAAGAATACGTTATTAAAAATATGTCTGACACAGATTGCTCATTTCAGTGTCCTTTTATATGTAGGACTGTGGTAAATGTCTCTGTTATTCATAGAAGATCAACCTTCCCAGCTCTTTCTCTATCTTTAGTTAATTGCTAACTAAACATACTTCAACAAGAGTGTTTCTCTGGCGTATTTGATGTATTTTAATAGTTATTATCACTTATCAAAACACGAAGGCAACTCGAGGATAAAGGTTGATAAGTGTACAGCTGTTATTTAGACAACAGCTTAGTGGTCGTTAGCGGAGGAAATTAAATAAAATGTTATTATTTAAAGGATTTGCTCAACAAGAACGTGATCACAGTGCAAGTGTTGACCACGATGCTGTAGTAAGTTTGATATATGGAATACTGTGACCTAGGAACAAATTCGATTTTTTCTTTAGCCGGTGAAAATAACTGCTTAAAGATCAAAATTGATTTTTAAATACCATTAGACAGGCGTACGTCGGCTCAAAGTTCTCTTCTACGCATGCGCAAATATAGAGTTACACATTTTATAACGTTATTTATTATATGGATAAGAATATAGTGCATATGGTTACGAGTAAGCGTGGAAAGTTATATGTTTTGGTTTCGATTCTGGCTGATAATACCCAAGTCATTTTTATTATTTACTTTACGAATGAGGAGAGTTGTTTAGTATTGGTCTTGAGCTCCTGGGATGAGGTGCTTCGATAATTACATCACCTGGCTGATAAAAACAATTCCCCTCTGCGTCGACAAAATACATTAAGCAGCGGGCTTTGTCCGATAGAAAGATAGCAATCACACTTTCTTCCATGCGTCTATTGTGTTAGTTAGTTGAAGGTTACGCGGTTCGCCTGTTGAACGGGCAGTTTTTTTTTTTTTTTTGTCCTAGGGATTGGTTTGGCATAAACTATGGCTAAGGAAGAATAAAAAACTGTTTTTATTTGCTTATTAGCCATCATGAGAGGTTTGATTTGCTCGACGCGAGAGAAGGAATATTTACGGGAATGAGATCTTCACTGATCTTAAGCTTATTTTCACTTTCAAATATCGGCTGAAAATGCATATTTAACTTGAGAAGGTAAAACTCTCTTCAGCAAACTCCAATGAAAGTTGGGTGAAAGTTTTACGTTTGTGTCGAATGAATGGAGCTAATCTGACGTAGTATTTGGACGTACCTGATGTAAAGAATTTTGGTTAGCTGGGGGGGGGGGGGACATTGCCAGTTTATCGTGCCGGTTAGGGTAGAGTAGGTTAGGCAAAATTGTCCCTTTTATCTTTTATTTAGATAGTGTATACATGATGTCGTAATAATATTCGTCCGTATCTACGCCATTTTTTTTACCTCATTTTTGTTTGATGATCCCCTAGTTTCGACTACAATTAGGGTTGGTTATTTTTGTTTTACGGCATATCAACCCTTTTCACGTTATTTAATGCCGAATCCAGTGATTTTGTAAGAACATTATAGAATATCTTTGTTGTTTTCAAGTCGGTTTCTATTTAACCCATAGTTGGGACCCTAACAGGTACTACCACTCCGGGTCAGAGTGGACCTGGGAGCAATGGCAATTAAAGGGTGGCTCAACACTCCCCAAAGCCCGCAAGCTGGAGCTTCACCACTGGACATAGTTTAAGGTCATATCCAGGACCTCGACTACAATTAGTTATTTTTTTTGGGGGGGGGGAGGCTGCATTTTTTTTTCGACAGGCAAAACACCTTATCTGTCATATTCGCTAGTCGCGGTGAGAGTGGGGTGTTCTCACTAACAAACAATACATTCATTGTAAATACATTATTCGTTTTTGTAAGGATAATGTTTATTCTCACATAATTTATATATTATTCTTTCGGTTATTACGTAAGTTTTCCATAGAGTAATTCTAGACTTATAATAAAAAGACTAGTTAAGCTAAATACATTTTACATTGATCAACATTAATGCCAACCACCTTTTCTCAGCACATATTTGCTTTATTTTTAATCTTGTATTAAGTATTCCGATAATAAATGCTGCCATCGCCTATTTTTAAATGTTTCACTTCAGGCAACACGTCGAACATTTAGGTCTTCGTTTTCCAGACAAAAACTTACTGCTATCGTTTCAAATGATCTGAAATAACAACAATGGAAGACTTGATTCAAAATATGTCTAAGTTATATCCACACTCTTTTGGAAAATAGGGTACAATTTTTGAATATCTCCTGTATCAAATAATCCTTATACACGTGAAATTTACTTTATGTATGAAAACCTAAGATGGCAGATATAAAATATGGGGGTTGTATTACTGTACACATAGATTCGAAAAAGTTGTCAAAAAACAAATATATAACAAATAAATGTTATCAAAAGCAAGATAAGTTACTTTTCTGCCAAACTGGATATATGTTTGTGTTTTTATTCAATGTAACATATTTATTCAGCTCGAAAAACATACAGTGTTTACCGATGTATTCGAAAATTCAAGATGGCGTCTCACGCCCTCTTTAACACCGTAAGTATGGAAAAAGGTGTTATAAATAAAAAAACTATACAAAATCCTATTAAAAACCCGCCGAATATATGTCAACCTATGTCACGGTAACATATATTGAGCGAGTTTTTAACAGTATTTTATCCGTTTTTTTATTTATAACATCTTTTCCCACACTTACCGTGTTAAAGAGAGAATAAGACGCGATCTTGAATGTTCCAATACATCGGTAAACACCGTGTGGTTTTCGAGCTGAATAAACATGTTACATTGAATACAAACACGAAAAATATATCCAGTTTGGTAGAAAAGAAACTTATCTTGCCTTTGATAACATTTATTTGTTATATATTTGGTTTTTGACAACTTTTTCGAATCTATGTGTACAGTAATACAAACCCAAAATATGAGAAATACATATATACACACACACATATATATATATATATATATATATATATATATATATATATATAATTATTATTATTATTATTATTGGATTAAGTCCTTCCTAATGAAGCAAGGGGTGGCTTGTGTCGCCGGGTTCGAATCTATACTGTATTGATGATTCCCAGAAGAATGAAAACTAGTGTCCGGAGGTATCAATAATTATTATATTAAATAATTTATATATATATATATATATATATATATATATATATATATATATATATATATATATATATATATATCCAGCAAACCAGCAGAGTGCTCAATTAAAAGGAAAATCCGAAATATAAGAGCGTATTGAAATTTTGTGTACAGAAAGTTGTTAGATGAGACAAATCATTGGTATCGTCGGTTTCAAGCCCGATAATAAGGACCGTTTATATATATATTATATATATATATATATATATATATATATATATATATATAATATATACTGGTAGACTAATTACATTTTGCAGGTCATATTACTATTCTATGGTTAAAATGTTACGAGAATTGGTAAAAAAGACTATTTTCCAACTAATATAGTATGCCCAAATTTACCTACATTTGTATATACACTTTCCTGCATGCCACCTTCAGTTTCGCTGCTTCGATTGTCTCCCTTGATACTTTGCCAGACCACTAACACACACACACACACACACACACACACACACACACACACACACATATATATATATATATATATATATATATATATATATATATATATATATATATATATGAGAGAGAGAAGGAGAGAGGTGGTTGTAGACCTCAAACTTAAATTAAAAATATTTTTATTAGACAGATATCTGGTTTATTCGAAAGGCTACTTTTCCTTACTACTCTATCTCTGCGTTAAGTTTAATTTAAATACAATTTCGAGCATAGGGCGTCGCGGCTCATCCGTATATCACATAATCTAAAGGTCCAAATTTCATGAACTCTACGTATTAAATTAGGCAGTATTTCGAATATTGTCTTCCAAGTGGTATATTTGTGTCTACTGTATGGGCGTAAACATACTCCACATTGATTTGACCACCATTAATTTAATGGTGGTCAAATTACATGAACGAGGTGGCCAGTGGGCAGGTCGATTTCGTGAAATTATTCGCCAATGAAATGTTTCAAAATTAATTGCTGCTCGGATTACAGTTAATTCATGGTGAATGAGATTAATGAAAATGAGGAAGTTGCCTGGAATTAAATCGAACCCGGCAAAGCAAGTACACCGTTCGCGACTTAAATATTAAATCAAGACACATTGTTTATATACGAATATGTATGGGCGTGTATAAGTTTTTCTGTTGAATTTGTTTTTCTCCCGTGTAGATGTAAAACCTCCCACGGGAAAGGCCAAGGCTTCTAGAAAACAAACAAACATCTGAAACAAGACAGTTCCTTCACCAAAATGTATTTTTTGCGTGTCTTTGACTCTTTTTTTTTTTCGTTTGTTTTCTCTTAAATTTTCTCTCTCTCTCTCTCTCGATTTCGCTCCTTCTCTCCTTTTTTTGTGATTTCTCTCTCTCATTCTATATTTCTTTTTTTTTGTTGTGTCTGTCTATCGTTCGTTCAATCTTAACGCATTCTTCCTCCTCCCTTTACTCATCTTCCTTTCAG
>NC_136496.1:25020150-25042650 GCF_053919585.1 Euprymna scolopes | reverse complement strand
TTTAATTATTTTATTAACATATAATTTCAGAAAAATAAGTTGTTTGTGAGTAATGTCAAAACAAGTTTAAATTTTGTTGAATAGTAAAAGGTGATTTGTTTTTTCATAAAACCCCAGAATTTTTGTGAGGGTGAAAATTTTAGTTTCCATGGATCTGTTATTTTGTTGGATTTATTTGGCTGAAGGATAGTCCAGAAATTTATAAGTGAACCATTTTTGTTTTAATTGTAAATGTCTATGTCTTTTTTAACGACTTTGTGTGTGTGTGTGTGTGTGTGTGTGTTTTAAATTTTGGATGATATTCAACGTGGTGCAAATTTCGGTACTTCCTGTGTGAAAATGAGATATCTTCCGCGAACTTATGGGCCTAAAAATAGTGCAAGTTGATGTTACCGACTTTGGAAAAAAAGTTTTTCACACATTATGTCTGGCTGCTTCCCACCTGACTACAACCTGGATGTCTTCAAGTCCAACGTAAACAAATTCCTGATGAACCGCCCTCTTAAGTAGACATTTTATTAAATATCCACACTAACGTATTGTGCATCCAATAACCCTTATCCCTGAGTAGCTTCCGAGCCTTGATAAGTGGTGACCGCCTTGTAAAGAAAACAAAAACAAAAAACAAACAAACATAGCAATGAACGAAAGATATTCTGTCCAGCGTGAGCGGATCTATTTGTTAATGAACTTCAGGGAACAACGGGGTAGAAGGGTGTACAATGGCAGATATGGCGATTATATTGCGAATTACTCAAGAGAAGATTTGAGTCGAGAAGGTAATTGATATGACCAGGTACTTTGGAAAATAGAGTGCTGACAACAATAAATAGTAGAAGAGTTTTTTTGTGTCCCACAAAATATTAATAATATAATTGTAGGTAAACGATGAAAAAGGGTATAAGGCCTGGGATGTGGACATTTTTTTGCGCCACCTATCGGAAGAAAAGCTGATCTGTAAAGCCAGGGACGATGATAGTCCGTGTTGAAGAGACACAATGATCTTAATTCTTATTGTTCGTTTAATTGGCGAGAAATTATCGACTACGTGTAGTGTCGGCGGTAAGGATGCTCCTGGAATTCTGATTTGAATTATTAAGAGACCATGGTATCAGAGGGAATGTGTTGAGCTTCGAGGGGGTCAAGGATTAGCGCCACATGGTATTTTTTTTTGGATGTTGTTTTATTTATTAAATGTTATTATTTATTGGATAATAGTATGGCAGCTTTATTTGCCAGCGGGGTGAGCATGTGTATGTCCTTCTTAGTAAATGTGGGTAGTAGAAATTGTATGTCTTCGCCGTACATTTTAGTAAAAAAGGGGGGGGGAATGTTATGTAAACGCAAGAAAGTGTTGATCTATCTATTTAGTTATGTATTTCTGTATCTATCCATCTCGGTCTATCTATCTATCTATCAAACTGGAGAGATGGACGTGAGGTGAATATGAAGAATATTTATAAATCTGTCAGAATATGGTAAAATCACATTATAGATACGTTTACCGGAAGGTTTGGTCAGCTAATTGGATCTGCGTGTGAGTCATGTGATAAGGTTAGCTGGAGATAATTGAGAGTTGGAATATGGACGTTGAGCAAAGCGTCCGGTTTAACAGGTCGTCTCTCCCACCCCCTTCACTGGGAAGGGAGCTGACTTGTGTGAAAACAGAGACCTAGAAGTAAACCACACAAACAAAGATATTCACTTTCCATTCTTCTGCGATCGACACCTGGAAAGAGAATAAAAACAATATAAAACCAATCGTCGTCTAGGAGTCAATGTGTTTCGTCCAAACAGGTTCCAGCCTCCCCTCTAAGAACAAAATGAATTCCAAGTGGACAAGATCAACGACGCATGAAGTTAAGGTATGTCCAAAATACATGGATCACACACGCATATATGCATATGAATAATTAGATATAAACATAAATATAGTACAATGGGGAAAGGAGTGGCTGGTTACTTTTAATGCATCTAAAACCAAGCTTCTCTCTTTACATCATCAACATTCTAATCCACATTTGTCATCAATTGAAATGAATGGCTCTCGTCTTCAGGAGGCCTCAAGTTTTGACAAGCTTCTGGGCTTGACCATTACTCCTGATCTTAAATGGAACACGTATATCAAATCTGTTGCCAAGGCCGCTGGAAAAATGGTGGGATCTTTCTATCGATCCAGTAGATATCTCACTGCTGATGCTATTCTCTACCTATATAAGAGCCAGGTACGTCCAAGGATGGAATACTGTTGCCACATCTGGGCAGAAGCTGCTAGAAAGGACTTGTCCTGCCTTGATAGAGTTCAAAATAGACTTCGTCGCCTCGTAGGAGATGTCCTTTTCTCCTCCTTGCAACCTCTATCTCACAGAAGAGATGTTGCGAGTTTGTCTCTGATGTATCGTTATTTTCATGGAAAGTGTTCAACTGAGCTTCAATCTTTGGTCCCCCCTCGCCAAACTTTCACAAGAAACACTCGTCTAGCTGTAAACACTATCAATAATTTCCCCCACTCTTTATCTGTGCCTAAACCTAAACGTAGATTCCATGAACAAAGCTTCTTTCTTAGAACTGCACGCCTGTGGAATTGTCTTCAGTTTTCCTGCTTTCCGGCTGACTACAATATGGTTGTGTTCAAGTCTAAAGTAAATAAGTTCTTGATGAGCCGTTCCATATAAGTTATTAAATTTACCAAATTTTCATTACTAATGATTACTATATTGACCAATTTCTACTGTACACTCTTTAACCCTTATCCTTGAGTGGCCTCTGGGCCTTGATAATGTGGTGATGCCTTTGTAAAAAAAAAAAAAAAAAAAAAAACATATCATAAATAGACAGCAGCAACATAAGCGACCGTTCAAATAGTGAAGAATCACCAACAATAAACATCTAGTGACACGTATACACATCAGGATGAACCCTTCGTTTTTAGTACGCATATCAACATGTAGACGATTATTCGACGGGCACTGTTTTGGTGCTTTTTGGTACATGATAATATAACTGGTTTATCATATTAAATCCATCTGATAATATAACAGTAACACTTTCTCAGAGTGAACAAAACTTTCATTTCACATAATTTCAATATTTTTATGTTACTTCTGGCATGTTTCATATTATAATATCTCTCTTTGCAATTGAGAAAGTGAAATCGATGAATGCGTGCGGATAACGACTTGTTTTTTCTGCTTTTATAATAAACGGGATTTTGATGGTCAATCGTAGATACGGCAGACAACAACGTTAATAATAAAAAAATATGTATTTTCGCAAAATTTTCATTTTTCTGTCATCATATTTTGCTCTGGCGCCAATACCATAAAATTTAAGCTATATCGTTACCCACGCCCACTCTGTAGTGTCATAAATTAGATTCGATTTTTGAAGGCTCTATTTGTACCTGCTCAAAGACGGATACTTCTGCTAGTAGTGATGAAAGTATGAAAGGTTATGAAAAGGAAGGGGTTGTAAAGAGATAGGTTTTGATGCTCAAAAATTTTACCCTAAGCAAAATATGATAAAAGTAAAGATAATTTTCGCAAAAGTATTTTTTTATATCAACTTTGTTTCCATTCGTAGCCAAGAGTGACCAACAAAATGATGTTTCTTACAAAGACAAAATGTTATATATATAATAATATAAATATACAAGAAATAAATGTTACCATAGTCAATAAAAGTTACTTTTCTGGTAGAAAAGTTTATTGGTTTGTATTTTTAAGTAGTTTGTAAAAATTCTTTTTTTTTAATTCACGAACCGGTTTAAAAAAAATCAAATGACAGCGACTTTGAAATGGAAGGCCCCGTTTTCAATTTGAAATAGGGGTACCTGAGCATTCTGTGTTGACAATTTAAGAGAGTTCTGTCAACGTAAGGGATATTTATAAACATATTTTAATGTTTTCTGTTATTTTGTGCTTGAGGAATATTCGATTATGGCATGTGTAGTTTATATAAAAATTCATTTAAGTAGTTATCGCCTCAAGTTTCGTTTTAACATGAACTGAACTTTTATTGACTATGGTAACATTTATTTCTTGTATATTTATTTTTTTCGGGTAGTCGTTTGTTGGCTTTTCTGCTAAACGCCCTGAATAAATAATATGGACGAAATATCGAAAAACAAAGAAACAAAAACAGTTTTGAAAAATAATGAAGCTTTACTTACTTTAGTAAAATAATCCGAAACAGCAAAATAGGATATTAAAAAAGTAAACATCTAATTACTTTAGTTTTTTAAAGCAACGATTAATATAAATATGAATAAGAAGAAAATAGCGCCCTTTTCAAGCAGAACAACTTCGTTTCAGTTTTACAGTATTGAACGGTGTAGTATTGCGCCGTCGAATTCAGGGTTTTACTACTGTAATGTAAAGAACACGCAGAAAGGGTTGTAATCAACTGAATTCCTTCTAGTAAGTAAACTTAAACATATATAAATAAAAATAAAAAGGTTATGCAAATGTTTTTAAAAAGACACGTAATCATGTGAGCAGTATTTTTCCTTCTTTTGACACGATAACAAGTAACGTTCTTATTTTTTATTATTTATCTATTTATCTATTTTCGAAATAGTGCCATATGCAAGCGGAGAAGGAAAAAACAAAGTTATGCAAAATTTGCGTCGAGAATTGTCTAAAGTTCCGACTTTTTTTTTTTTTGCTTTCACTTTAATAAGAACGTGAATTGATAAGGTGAATTTATTCGACACAATATGATTCAACTAAAAAAAATAAATAAAGGCTAACGTGAATTTAGATTAAAGTTAAGGTGTTATTGTGGACCCTCCCCCCCTTTAAAAAAAAAACTTTGTTAAACTTTGTGACATATTTCCATTCTATGGAGGTCAGGCGCGAACGAACATCCAATAATTTTATTATACCATATTTTTTCAAACTGTAACATAATTATCAAAGTATACTTACGCAAATAGATATGAAAAGTCTTTGTTAAAGTTTGGGCCATATTTCTATGCAGTACAGGCGCGGACGCAGACCTCACAATTTTATTATATATTATTATTTAAACTGAAACATACTTATCAAAGTATTCTTATGTACATCTATACCAAAAAAAAACTTCTAAACCTTTTTCTTTTTCATTTTTTTATTTCCATACTTTGGGTGCCAGGCGCGAACACTGAGCCCCCAATTTTTATGAACCCCCGTTCTGGCAGATCAAACATACCCATTCCTTATCCTCGATACTCCTATCATTATATATAATCAGTTTTTTTAAAATAGTCAACCATACAGGAGCCTATTCGTGACCAGAAACACACACACACATGTTCAGCTTTACATTATAGAAGATATATATATATATATATATATATATATATATATATATATATATATATATATAAATATATATATATATATATATATATATATATATATATTAGTGTTGGATCGATTAATCGGAATCGGGAATCCAAAAACTCGAAAATGTTGGGGGTATCGAAATCAGTATCGGAATCGAAAAAATGTGTGCCTATTTTCCGATGCCAGCAACGATTCTTTTAATTGGCTTTTTTTATTTAATTTTCTTAAAAAAAAATATTCAACCGCTGATAGTACTACTAAAATATTGAATATCTGTTGATCGCAACCTATTTGTAAAACTGAAATCGATAGAGCATCCCTCACAAGTGTATTCTTACGTTTAAGAAAATATCTGCACATTTAACAAGTATTTTTACAGTAATAGAGACATATAACAACTTTATAGTTAAATATGTAGAGATTTAGATAGAATCGGAATCGGTAATTGTATCGGAATCGGGAATTTAATACGGAATCTGTAATTGTGTCGGAATTGGTAAATATACCGGAATCGTCCCATCGCTAATATATATATATATATATATATATATATATATATATATATATATATATATATATATATATATATATAAATGTGTTTGTATGTATTGTTTTTAAAATATATTTATCCACTGACACGTGTTTCGTCGTCTACGACTTACCAGAGTGGTCTAATCTAGCGAGATTCAAAGTCGGGACCCCATGGAAAGAAACTTAAACCTCTACCACTGTCCCACCTCGCGCGACTGCTGGATATCTCGATTTTATTATGAGATGTTATTTATGTATTTTGTTTGTGGGTGTGTAATGTGTGTATGTGTTCGTGTGTGATTGAAAAATGAAAGTATCATCAAAGTGTCTACAGACTGAAAGAATAATCTTACTTAATCTTACACAAAATACATAAGATTAATCCATTCGGAATTATCTGTATCCACTCTCCGATTGATTTCAGGATCAGCTTTGTTTTCAAAGCGAAATTCAATGACTTCAGTACTGACATTGGATTAAAGTTTTCTTTGTCCTTTCCCCTTTTCGCTCTCCTGAAACGATTCAACGAAATTATTTTACACACTCACCTCCCGTCTGTACACGCTATGCACTTCCGCGAATACCCAAGTTCACTTGATTAATTCAGAAATAATTTGTTGTTTTTTTTTAACATTGCACTAACAAAATACGAATGCATACTAACAAGACTGTTAAAGGCATGGTTATTTTTAGATAACATGCCTTTGGTAAAATACAAATAAAGAAATACTACTTATAGAACTTGAAAATGAACAAATATTTATCCTATCATCTTGATAGTTGTTTTTAATGAGTACTGAAGATAACACCTCTAGTAGTAGAAGCACTAGGAGCAATACCGAAAAATTTTGAAAAAAAAAATGAGAGAGATTGGAATCAGAGGGATGTCTGAGAAGACACAACGAATTTCAATAATAAAACCTGCAGAAGTATTAAGGAAACCCCTTGACTGTGGAGACCAACACTACATATAAACTACACACATTGGATACAGAAACGGCTATAAATGCAAAACGCAAAGGAACGTCACATGGAATCATGAAAACTGAAACTTTATAATTTATACCGTCCCCCTGTTTGTTTGTCTGATCATCAACTTTTTATGTTTATATTTGTCATCAAATAATAAGGGTCAAGGAGGATGGAAATACGAAAAAAACAGAAAGCACTAGCTAGACCTCCGCTGGCTGAGTGCAAAGAGGATTGGGACCTTGGGGAGGCTTATTGCCACCGGAATTCCAGTGATGAACCAATGGCCACCGCCAACAAGAAATCAATGATAAGCGATGTTGCGATAATGTAAATTCTTTTGTAAAGTATATAGAAAGAGGTTGCGGATATTGAAAGTCTGAGGAGACTTGTTGTCAATCAGATTCTAGGGAACAGCACAAGTTGTTCTCAAAGATAAATTTTTTAAGATAGCTTGTGTGACTTCTAGTGAGTAAATAATAATAATAATAATAATAATAATAATAATAATAATAATAATAATAATAATAATAATAATAATAATGCAAACTATTGCGTCTTGCACACCAAACAAATTGGTAGAATCACAAACCGGCAGTTGAACTGGAACGAAAATCACAAGATCCTCTGGGACATGGATATATAAACGGATAAATCGATCCAAGCAAGAAGACCAGATGCCATAATAGAAGGAAACGTCTTGTCAGATTGTACATTTTGCCGTTTCAGCAGAATAGAGTGAATATCAAGGAAACGGAGAAACAGGGCAAATACACGCACTTGGCTAATGAGCTCAAAGTATCCGGAAAAAAAAAAAAAATCAAGATAACACCGGGACACTAGGAGAACTAGGAACAATATCGGAAATCTTTGAAAAAAAGAATTAGAGGGATTGTAATCAGCAGTATGGTTTCAATAATAAAACTTGCAGAAATATTAAGGAAAATCATGGATGTGCAGACTAACACATAGGAACTACATACACAAACTTGACACATAGAAACGACCACAGATATAAAAACCCAAAACAACATGAAATCATGAAAACTGAAACGATATAACTGCAAGATACCTCCCCCGCCCTTTTCGTGTGTCTCACCATGCATTGGAACCACTCTAAATTATTGATGAGGGTCAAAGAGTATAGAAAGACCGGGGAGAGAAAGCATTAGCCAAACCTCCGCTGGTTGAATGCAAAGAGGACCTTGGGGAGGCTTATTGCTATCAAAACGCCAGTAAAGACCAACGGTCGCTGCCAATCTTTAATCAATGGTAAGCGGCTGTTGCGATTAAGCAAAATCTTTTGCAAATATCGAAACAGCAAAGAGTACTGGAAATCTGGAGATCTTGTATGTCACCTAGACTTCAGAGAACACCACAAGTTGTCCTCATGGCGCAATTTTTGATGATGGTTTGTGTGAATACTTCTAATGAGTATTTAATAATAATAATAATAATAATAATAATATTAATAATAATAATATTAATAATAATAATAATGATAATAATATTAATAATAATAATGATAATAATAATATTAATAATAATAATATTAATATTAATAATAATAATAATAATAATAATAATAATAATTAGAAGTACACGGGGAAATTTCACGGTAATTGAAAACTAAAAAAAAAAAAAAAAAAAAACATTGGTAAAATAGCTAAAGCCATTTCCGGCATTACCACTCTTTACCCCCCTCTTATAAATATATATGACATAAAGTAATTTTGATATTCAGAACTGCCTCAGTCATTTCCGGGACCGACTCCATATACCGCCTTTCTAAAAATATATATGATATAAAGTAATTTTGAGAATGTAAACTGTTTCTTCCATTTCCGGTACTGAGTCTATATATCCCCCTCTTAAAATATGTAAAATATTGTATTTTTTTATTGTTAAATGCTTCAGCCATTTCCGGGGTTCACTGTATATACTACACTCTCACTTTTAAAATATATATCAAATAAAGTAATTTTCAAATCGTAAATTGCTTCAGCCATTTCCGTGATTGAGTTCATACATCCTCTTTTCTTAAAATATATATATGAAATAAAGCAATTTTGATATCATAAACTGCATCAGCCATTTCCGAAACGTACTCCATATACCCCCTTTTAAAAATCATATTGAATAAAGTAATTGTGAGACCGTAAACTGTTTCAACCAATTCGTTGACCAACTCTATATACCCCATTTAAAAAAACATATATGAATGTACGTGTTTTTTCGAATATGACAAGTAACGACGAAACAGTACTTGATTAATGTACGTGATTTTTGAAATATGACGAATAAGTACTAAGCATTATTTGATCAATTTACATGATTTTTAGCGTATGACAAGTAATCACTACACCTCACTTGATTGTGTTACGTGACTTTTAGAATATGACAATCGATTTACGTGCTTTATAGAATATTGCAAATAAGCATTAGACATTGCTTGGTCAGTTTAGGTTGGTTTGCAATATAAGAAATAAGCATTAAACCTTACTTTAACAACTTACGTGATTTTTGAAGTATGACGAATAAGCAAAAAACGTTACTTAATCAATTTGCGTTATGTTCGTTATATGACAAATATGCATTAAAAAGTATTTGATCATTGTACGAGATTTTTGGAATATGAAAAATAAGCACTTCACATTATTGATTAATGTACGTGAGTTTTAGAATATGAGAAATAAGGCTAAACTATTACTTGATCGAGTGATTGGAATTAAGAGGTCAATATATTTTAGAGTTAGTTTACGGAATGTTTAGGAGTGTAAGCTTCGCGACTGTCCACGGCAGTTTACAATTCACCGATATTCTTCAGTGGAATAGAAATCGGAGCATATGAGGAGATGATCTGATAAGTTGGCCGTCGAATATAGTTTCAACAGAAAACTATCGTGTGGATTGATTACTGCAGAATTTGTTGAAGTTGGTGGTTTCTTTAGTTTTTCTGGCGTTGTTTAGATGTCTTTAAAATTTTACTTGTAGACTGTGTGTTCGCCTCCCACGCAAACCGTGATAGAAGAGATAACGGCACGAGAAAAATAATAAAAGATGAAGACGAACGGAAGTCCAGGTTGCGGTTGCAGGTGTCGAGTGGGGGGCGGGGAGCACGTTGTCTTAAAGTTAAACAATATCGATTTTCTAGTAATTTCGCAATCTGAAAACGGGGACACTTTTTTTTTTTACTTTAATCTCTTATGTTGGAGAAGTCTAACGCACTTATCGGGAAAGAGATTTTCTTTGTTGTTGTTGTTGTTGTTATTGTTGTTGTTTTTGGTTTGTTTGTTTTTTTTGTTTTTTGTTTTTTACTACGGGTCCAAGTATTGAGGCTAAAACATGTCATTGGTTATCAGAATGAGAAGAAGACAACGAATATACAAACAGGCTGACCAAATGTTGCCCGGGATTGAATGATGATCAACGAATGTTTCACACCCTCCAATAATTTTATTGGCATCAATATCGGTGAAATCGCCCATTTTTAATTAAACCGATTGATTGCTTATTCAAATTGTGGATTCACCCGGGTGCACCGAGAAGAAACCTCACATGGCTCCCCATTGACAGAGTTCACAATACGTTGTAATCTACATAGCACTATAGAGCACCTACTATTGATTTTATAACATTATTTTATATAATGGCTTCAATTAAAGTTTAAAATGAATAGTCAAGTATCATGGTCAGTTGTGCTCTAAACAGGAATATTCATTTCGGTGGTGCCTCTGTCTTATCAAAGAACCTACTGTTGGTGTTATAAGCCGGATCGTTATGCTTGTGCTGTGATAAATCTTCTCAGATGCACTTGTGATGTTATGTTGTTTAAGGGTGTTGACTTTGGTCAAGAAGCTGTTTCGGAGACCATGAGGAATGATCTCACACACAGGAAGATAAAGTGCGTTTTTATACTTGGGAGTCACCATTTATCAAGACCGAAGGCTACTCAAGGATAAGGCTTAATGAATGTAAGGTCGTAGTGTAGTAATCGGTAAACATGTAAATTAAGTAGAATTTGATTATTTTTGGAGACGGCTTTACAAGAACTGGTTTACATTAGATTTGAAAGTAACCATATTATATTCAAGTAGGAAGAACACCGGCGAAACAGTGTTCCTCGGGCGGACAGTTATGGGAAAGAAGCTTTGTTCACGAAATCTGCGTTTAGATTTAAGCACAGATATATATAGAGATATGATAATTGTGGGTTGTGTATCCCAAAATTGACTATTGTCAATTTATTTTCATGTTGAGCCTTATTATATGGGTGTTCGTGATTCCAGACTGTTTTTCTTTCTTTGACTTTGTTCTTTATTATTCAAACCTTATGTAACAGAATAGACGTTTGGCAATTATTCCTCGCTTTTTTTATAAGAAGTTCTTTCAAGTTTTTCGCCATTGTGTTCACTGCCTTATGTGTTTGTTTCTATTTTCATTTTAGGCGTTTGATCAAATAACTCTATTTTTCCGTCGTTGTCAGGGTTGAGGCGTAAATTTATATATATATATATATATATATATATATATATATATATATATATATATATATATATATATTATATATATAGCTAGATGTGCTTACTCGGCAGCGCCCAGCTGGGTAAATTTTCTGAGTCTTTGGAGTTTTTTTTTTTTTTTTTTTTTTTTTTTGTTGTTTTTATTTTCTTACGATATATCAGTAATTTGCGGGTTATTAAATGAAAATTCTTGTCATTTTAGTAAAAGTTCTTGGTTTCAAGTTCTGTATATCTTCAAATATTCGTTCATGGTGTTTGGGTTGTTTATTTGAAGTAAAGCCAAGCACCCGCAGATTAGTTAATGCCACTTCCGGTCAGTTTGGTAAAGACTTGTATGTTAGATTTCAAATATTTCTTAATAATCATTGGTCTGGTTGTTATGAGATGGGCATTTTTGTTATTATTTTTCAGTTGTACATATTAGGATTAAGTTTTGCGAAACAAGAAAACGCAATAACCTGAATGTTTGGTACATTCGAGGTTAGTGTCTTCCGAAGCCTTATCTCATAGAATAAGCTTGCGTCTTGGAAAGTTTAAAACTATATGATTATAAAAAGAATTATATATGTGTGTACCTATATACATACATAAATATATATATATATATATGCATATATATACATATATATTTATGTATGTATATATAATTTGCAATTAAATTTGTAAATTAAAAACTTACGACCATTTATCGAGCTATTTCTCATATCATCAGATGAAATGTGATTAAGAATTCTCATATCATCAGATGAAATGTGATTAAGAATTCTCATATCATCAGATGAAATGTAATTAAAAAAATAATATTTATAGGCAGTCCACAATTTTGGCTGCAATTGATAAAAAGCCAATATTAAAAAAAAGAATATCCCAAGGGGAGGTAACGCTCACTGAAGAAAGATATATATATATATATATATATATATATATATATATATATATATAACTACTTCATTTACTCACACAAATTTAATATACGAAAGTATAGATTTATGCGTAAACTTTAAGTATTTACTTCTAAAGTGTTCAATACGTAGGTAGAGCTAGTTAGTAATTTATAAAATATATATGGCGATTAAGCTAAACTGAATATTCTGCGTTTCATCCACTGTAGGATTCGTCAGGCTTATGCGCGAATTTTGTGGTTGCTTCTTGTTTTTATATATGTTGAGGATTTCTAGTTAGCCAATCAGCTTTCTAGTATCCACCGCGCCCCCTCCTATCAGCCAATGGGCATGCATTTTATCGAACAAAGGATCTGTTTTAGAACTAGGTTAGTGGTTTAAGGTAGATCTTGTCCCTCCTTTTTTATATATATATATGAATATACATATGTGTACACACACACATGCACACATATATACATATTTATAAACATAGCCTAATATGGAATAGCTTCCAATACAGAAGATAAATAGAATGTAAGGGTGCTGATAGGAAAATGCGCACCAACGGATCTGCAAACATTACGAAACAGGCCACGAGAAATAGCGCGAAATTATCTTTCAATGTCCAATTTCAATGCAAATTAATGTTCATAGTTTGGTGCGGTACCCTTTGTTTTTGATCAATCCGAACAAAGAAACCTCGTGAGCAAGAAGTCTTGGGAACGTTCTGAGTATTATAAGTTATCTTCATCTCTTCATCAAAAAAGGAAAAGCTACCCTGATGTGAGCTCATATATTTAAATAGAAGTTGAGAGGTGCTCTATCTTGCTGAAATTAAACGTTGCCATCATCACTATAGCTTGCCATCATCACTACAGCTTGCCATCATTACTACAGCTTTCTGAAATTCATAAGTGTTACGAGAACAAGTCCCCTGTTCTTGTAAGTAAGTAAAAATGAGATAGGATAGTCCGAGAATTCGAACCTGGGAAGCTAGGTTTGGAATTAAGATTCAGGAGATTTTGAAGTAAATAAGCAGATATGTTTGGTGAAAAGGTATTCGTTGTTTAGAAATGTTATCGAAAAAAGAATTTGATGATTTAATTCTGTATGAAACTGAAATTAAAATGTTATTGGAAAAGGAATTTGGAAACGAACAATCGAAAATATTAAGCATATTGTAAAATAG
Source organism: Euprymna scolopes (assembly GCF_053919585.1). NCBI lineage: Eukaryota > Metazoa > Mollusca > Cephalopoda > Sepiida > Sepiolidae > Euprymna > Euprymna scolopes. The sequence goes on along the minus strand of NC_136496.1, from coordinate 25,029,227 downwards.
GTTGGTCGAAAAAAATAGGTTAGAAAACTCTTGTTGGATATATGTGTGAACAGTTATGTGAGTTCAGATTCACGTTGTTTGCCATGCAATGACGTCATGGCTAAGAGATGAGTTCTCAATATAGTTAGAGTTTTAGTGAGAAAATAGACAGAGTCCAGAGAGAGTCTAGAGAGAGTCCAGAGAGAGAGTCGCAGGAGAGAGGAGAGAGGGTCGGACAGAGCTGGCATTGGTCAGAAGGAATCCACCTTTGGAGGCGAATGGTTAGAAGTTGAAATCATGTAGGACTTTGAATTCCTTGATGTGAAATCATTGACCGGTCGAAGAAATAAAGGACGTCATCACTTTGTAACTGCTGTCTTGTGTTGTGTAATTCTACAAACAAAGGTATTGTGAATTTGTATTAATATGAACTTGTGTCCACTCATCTATATAATAAACTTTGTGTATGAACGCATCTAAGTAATGTGTCCCCAACATCTAAGAAATGTGTATCTCTCAGTATCAAGAAATAATGACTGTCCCTCTTTGTGATAGAAGACCGATAATTGATCAATCTCTAAAATATATGTGTTAAGAAAATATATGTTATAGAACATTCACATACTGTATAAATGTCTATATCTCTTCTATCTATATCTCCCCTTACCAAAGTGAATTACATGTCTATTAAAATGTCCCTGTATAGCTTTAAAATATAATCGTCTCTCTCTCTAATATGAACACTCAACAAATATGTAAAATACGTCATCTCTAACAGCTATATAACACAAACACCTGAAGCAATTCGATTAAAAAAATGATTAATGATGTTGATATCCCACCTAACACTGTTATTCCCTGTAAGTTTACATGGTGATCAAATATTAAATGAGTGTTTATAAGACTCCAGCTTACATTGTGATTAATGTAGAGATTTAATTTAATGGTTTCACCATAGCTCTGCACAATTTCGTGTAAAATCTCTGAATCTTCTACGTATGGTGCCGAGTTCAATTCACACTTGTTCGTGTTCGTAGAGAGAAGGGATTACTGTTGAAATGCAGTATTTCCACTGCGGATATTCATGATGCGATAGATGGTATCTTAAGTGATGTGAGTTTCCCAAGCAATTTATCAAAGTGCTGATTAAAGGAGTGTCTCTTGCACGTATTCTTATTTCCCAGGGGCTTTTTTTATGTCCGTGGTTTACCAAATGATATCTTGTTAATGTTGTGAAGAGTTGCGTTTGCTTCAACTTTGTCTCAATGCGTCAATGACCGACGCGATTGTGGCCGTATTTCGAATTTCTTTTTGGAATCGTCTTTGCACTTCTATAGCGGTTCTGTCTTCCAATAGCATTTGAGCAGAGACGTCCTCTCATTTCAGATTAATTATATTTTACCTGCAACACAAAAAAGACATGTTAAGGGCAGTCAAAATGTGGGTACGTTTAAAGACACACTCTCTCTCTCTCCCTTTCTCTGTTTCTCTCTTTCTCTTTCTTTTTCTCTTTCTCTCTCCCTCTCTCTCTCTCTCTCTCTCTCTCTCTCTCTATATATATATATATATATATATATATATATATCAAAATATGTCTAAAAAATCGTTAATTCATTACCCTCACAGCAGCGGACGTATAACGTAATTGTGAGAAGCCTTGACTGTTATTTGGGCGGTCGGTTTCAATCCTGGCTTGAGGCAGTTTCCTGTCTAGCCGCACTGATGGTATGTGAAACAGCGAAACAGTAATGTATGTGGATGATTATATATATATATATATATATATATATATATATATATATATATATATATACTAGCGGTGAGACTCGACCTGTATGCAATGAGGATCAAGATATTTTCCAGACTTTCAATATACTGACTGTCATCAAAATCAGGGAATTTTTCATTAAAGTCAGTTTATTTCCTGCTCACGTCGGGCCCCATAAAAGTGCACTGTAAAAAAGCTTCACAGTCCACTTTGCACTGACTTCGTTCACAATACATTTTAGTTTATATAGCACTGAAGAGAATGTATTATTGATTTTATAAAAATAATTTCATAAAATGATTTGAATTAAAATTTAAAATGCAAACGTCGAGTATCATGGTTTAGTTGTGCTCTAAATACAAGCATTCATTTTGAAGGGATCCCTGTATGTGTCATGCCCTTCTGCATGGGCGAGGATAACATTTTTGTAAGGCCCCTGCGAAGTATGGCTGCAATAAGAGTGTTAACGTCTTTCATTGATCGGATATTTTCGTTTAAAGATGCTAGATACTTATCGAAGGCATTCCGATACAAACCGTATCTAAGAAAACTCATAGACAACAAAAAATTCATTTGTGTGAAATGAATAAAAAAAATTCAGGCCAGCCGTTCCGGAGTCTATATAGTACGAACTCACACACACGCTGAAATAACAACACACACACACACACACATATATATATATATATATATATATATATATATATATATATATATATATCCTTATAATATATACCAACCCTTATTTAAGAAGCTCAATGTAACTACAGACCAATATAGAGAATAAATGACAAAAAACTATATTCGAAAATTCATGCTGTTGACCATCTTATAATTTATTCCTTTAATTCAGTTTACTTATACGATTCTTTAGAGTATCTGATTCGTAGCGCAAAATCAATCAATTAATTATTATATCAATCAGTGAGTCTATTAATCCCTTAACTCATCAGAAGAAATACCAACAATCAATCCGTCAAAAAGAAATGAAGTGTGATTTAACATGATTAAAATCCGAAAATGTGAAGAGAAGCTGCAAATGCCTTTAATATGTTTCCATTACGCCATTTTGCATTTTATCAAACCACATTTCGGGTTCGAATGTATGTTTCTGTTTAAAGGACAACTACAGTATGATACTTGACTTTTTCATTTTAAACTTTGGTTCAATCCATTATCTATAAAAAATTATTTTATAAAATCAACAGTAGGTTCTGTACAGTGCAATGCCGACTATAATATATTGTGAACTAAGTCTCTTAGGGTAAGTTGCAGCTTACTCGAAATGCACTGCGATGGGCCCCCAATTAGAGCAAACAATCGATCGATTTGATGGGAAAATCGACGATTTCACTGATTTGGGTGACAAAAAGAATATGGGAGTGTGAAACAGTTGTTGATGATTATTCAATCCCGGGCAACGTCGGGTCACTAGTCTTTCCTATTTTTCTTCTGTTTTTTACCCGGAGAGGTTTATTCGCTCTATTCTTAATTTCTTTTTATTTTATTTTTATTTTCTTTATTCACTTTTTAGGCTTTATACTTTACTAGCCTGGGTGTTTGGAGGTGTGTGTTAAGCAAAAAAAAAAAAAAAAAAAAAAAACGTTGTAGTAGGCAAACAGGCGCTAACCCGCGACTTGAAGGATGAAAAGAAAGTGGAGGTGTGTGTAAGAGCGTTGGTTGAGCAAAAAAAAAAAAATAGGAGTAGTAAGCAGGCTCGAACCCCTAACGAACCAGGAAAAAAAAAAGTTGAAACAAAAACATACCAAGGTGCCTACCTTGGTTGTGACTTCACGGGCGGTCAAAATAACGCCTTTTAAGCGACGTCGTGAACGCGAGGATTGAATTTCAGCAAAAAAATTAACCCTTCCTGTATAAAAGGCCCGGTTAAGGGTGAAGGAATCAATATTTTTGGCCAATCTTTCGATATTTGTTGTCCGAATGGTCCTGCTGCTGACTTTGTGAAAATCCATCGCCTCTGTCGAAAGTTTTAGACAAATATACAAACATACATACATACTTAATACATACACTTAAACAGATTTTTGCTCCTTATATTATAAATACTTATGCATTGGTCCTTTCTTTTTCTCCATATTTCATGCTTCTGTGTCTACGTTAATTATATTTTATTCATTCATTAAGTTTCTGTTTTCTCCCCCCCCTTTCGTTCTTTTACTTTCATTATTAATATTTTATTTCTATTTCATATCTTTTCCATTGTATTTCTTATTTAATGGATCACGTTTGTTTTTAAAATCTTTTTTTGTTTCTTTGTAATATATTCATTCCACTTTTCTCTTCCTTCTATTTTTCTCTCCTACGTAATTTCTCGTTTCTTTTTATTCTTTCTTTCTAATTTTTCTTTTTTGCCTTACTAATTTATATTTGTACATTTCTTCCTACAATCGTTCTTCTCTTTAGCCATTGTTTTATAATTTCATCGCGAATGTATGGCATAATCGCGTTGACTAACCGGTTCGCGTCAGATCGCCGAAGTTAAGCAATCTTGAGCCTGGTTATTATAAAATGGGTGACAATTTTGGAAATTCTAAGCGCTGTATGTGCTCTCCGCTTATCTCTGCATTTGTTCCTCGTTAACCAGTACATACACTTCACTTACCACTGGTATTTAACAATGTCGACTCAGGAAAGGTGTGGGTGGAGATTGCGCACTTCAAAACTTTAACGCGCAAGCACCCCTTCGTGGGTATCCATAGTCTGTCAAAGATTGAAGTAATCTGTGTTTTGTTTATTTTATTTATTATTATTTTCCTTGGCCTTTTGGTCAAGATCAAAGTGTAGTATCTGTTCCGGCAGATGCTGCAAGCTATGACTAGCTATGACTAGCTATGACTAGCAGGGACCAGATGTGGGGGCAACCCCACATGCCTGACCATTAACCAGCTCCCATTTCCAACCTCTCGGGAGCTGGTCCCCTTTTTCCCTTCCCCCTCCCTTCACTCCTCACATTAAAAATCGGCCTTGTGCCTAATTTGCTCGGTGGGGGAGCAAATAAACACCATCTGTTCCGGCAGATACTGCACTTAAGATAATTTGTACCAGTCAATGGAGGGGAAACCCTCTATACTGGGACAATTATTATTTTTGTTAACCAGAGTGACCCCTTTTAGGGGAGCTGGTTTTTACCTCACATTAAAAACGGCCTTGTGCCTAATTTGCTCAGTGGGGGAGCAAATAAATACCATCTGTTCCGGAAGATACTGCACTTAAGATAATTTGTACCAGTCAATGGAGGGGAAACCCTCTATACTGGGACAATTATTATTTTTGGTAACCAGAGTGACCCCTTTTAGGGGAGCTGGTTTTTACCTCACATTAAAAACGGCCTTGTGCCTAATTTGCTCAGTGGGGGAGCAAATAAATACCATCTGTTCCGGCAGATACTGCAAGCTATGACTAGCTATGACTAGCAAAGACCAGATGTGGGGGCAACCCCACATGTCTGACCTTTAACCAGTTCCCATTTCCCACCTCTCGGGAGCTGGTCCCCTTTTTCCCTTCCCCCTCCCTTCACTCCTCACATTAAAAATCGGCCTTGTGCCTAATTTGCTCGGTGGGGGAGCAAATAAATACCATCTGTTCCGACAGATACTGCACTTAAGATGGTTTGTACCAGTCAATGGAGGGGAAACCCTCTATACTGGGACAATTATTATTTTGGGTAACCAGAGTGCCCCCTTTTTGCCTACTTTTAGGGGAGCTGGTTTTTTTACCTCACATTAAAAACGGCCTTGTGCCTAATTTGCTCAGTGGGGGAGCAAATAAATACCATCTGTTCCGACAGATACTGCAAGCAAAGACCATATGTGGGGGCGACCCCACATATAAGACCTTGGTCAATGTAGGGGCAACCCTTCATACCAATTGTCACTATCCAGTTCCCCTACTCCCCGGGGAGCTGGTCCCCATTTCCCCTTCACTCCTCACATTAAAAATTGGCCTTGTGCCTAATTTGCTCGGTGGGGGAGCAAATAAATACCATCTGTTCCGACAGATACTGCAAGCTATGACTAGCTATGACTAGCAAAGACCAGATGTGGGGGCAACCCCACATGCCTGACCTTTAACCAGCTCCTATTTCCCACCTCTCGGGAGCTGGTCCCCTTTTTCCCTTCCCCCTCCCTTCACTCCTCACATTAAAAATCGGCCTTGTGCGTAATTTGCTCGGTGGGGGAGCAAATAAATACCATCTGTTCCGGCAGATACTGCAAGCTATGACTAGCTATGACTAGCAAAGACCAGATGTGGGGGCAACCCCACATGCCTGACCTTTAACCAGCTCCCATTTCCCACCTCTCGGGAGCTGGTCCCCTTTTTCCCTTCCCTTCACTCCTCACATTAAAAATCGGCCTTGTGCCTAATTTGCTCGGTGGGGGAGCAAATAAATACCATCTGTTCCGGCAGATACTGCAAGCTATGACTAGCAAAGACCAGATGTTGGGGCAACCCCACATGCCTGACCTTTAACCAGCTCCCATTTCCCACCTCTCGGGAGCTGGTCCCCTTTTTCCCTTCCCCCTCCCTTCACTCCTCACATTAAAAATTGGCCTTGTGCCAAATTTGCTCGGTGGGGGAGCAAATAAATACCATCTGTTCCGGCAGATGCTGCACTTAAGATAATTTGTACCAGTCAATGGAGGGGAAACCATCTATACTGGGACAATTATTATTTTTTGGTAACCAGAGTGCCCCCTATTTGCCTACTTTAGGGGAACTGGTTTTTACCTCACATTAAAAACGGCCTTGTGCCTAATTTGCTCAGTGGGGGAGCAAATAAATACCATCTGTTCCGGCAGATACTGCAAGCTATGACTAGCAAAGACCAGATTTGGGGGCAACCCCACATGTCTGACCTTTAACCAGCTCCCATTTCCCACCTCTCGGGAGCTGGTCCTCTGTTTCCATTACCCCTCATTTCCTTCCTCACATTAAAAATTGGCCTTGTGCCTAATTTGCTCGGTGGGGGAGCAAATAAATACCATCTGTTCCGGCAGATGCTGCAAGCTCTGACTGGCTGTGACTAGCAAGGACCAGATGTGGAGGTAACCCCACATGCCTGACCTTTAACCGGCTCCCATTTCCCACCTCTCGGGAGCTGGTCCCCTTTTTCCTTCCCCCTCCCTTCACTCCTCACATTAAAAATTGGCCCTGTGCCTAATTTGCTCGGTGGGGGAGCAAATAAATACCATCTGTTCCGGCAGATGCTGCAGGCTATGACTAGCTATGACTAGCAAAGACCAGATGTGGGGGCAACCCCACATGCCTGACCTTTAACCAGCTCCCATTTCCCACCTTTCGGGAGCTGGTCCCCTTTTTCCCTTCCCCCTCCCTTCACTCCTCACATTAAAAATCGGCCTTGTGCCTAATTTGCTCGGTGGGGGAGCAAATAAATACCATCTGTTCCGGCAGATGCTGCAAGCTGTGACTGGCTGTGACTAGCAAGGACCAGATGTGGGGGTAACCCCACATGCCTGACCTTTAACCGGCTCCCATTTCCCACCTCTCGGGAGCTGGTCCCCTTTTCCCCTTCCCCCTCCCTTCACTCCTCACATTAAAAATCGGCCTTGTGCCTAATTTGCTCGGTGGGGGAGCAAATAAATACCATCTGTTCCGGCAGATACTGCAAGCTATGACTAGCTAGGACTAGCTATGACTAGCAAAGACCAGATGTGGGGGCAACCCCACATGCCTGACCTTTAACCAGCTTCCCTTTCTCACCTCTCGGGAGCTGGCCCCCTTTTTCCCTTCCCCCTCCCTTCACTCCTCACATTAAAAATCGGCCTTGTGCCTAATTTTTTCGGTGGGGGAGCAAATAAATACCATCTGTTCCGGCAGATACTGCAGGCAAAGACCAGATGTGCGGGCAACCCCACATGCCTGACCTTTTACCAGCTCCCATTTCCCACCTCTCGGGAGCTGGTCCCCTTTTTCCCTTCCCCCTCCCTTCACTCCTCACATTAAAAATTTGCCTTGTGCCTAATTTGCTCGGTGGGGGAGCAAATAAATACCATCTGTTCCCGCAGATACTTCAAGCAAAGACCATATGTGGGGGAAACCCCGCATATAAGACCTTGGTCAATGTAGGGGCAACCCTTCATACCATTTGTCACTATCCAGCTCCCCTACTCCCTGGGGAGTTGGTCCCCATTTCCCCTTCACTCCTCACATTAAAAATCGGCCTTGTGCCTAATTTGCTCGGTGGGGGAGCAAATAAATACCATCTGTTCCGGCAGATGCTGCAGGCTATGACTAGCTAGGACTAGCTATGACTAGCAAAGACCAGATGATGGTGCAACCCCACATGCCTGACCTTTAACCAGCTCCCATTTCTCACGTCTCGGGAGCTGGTCCCCTTTTTCCCTTCCCCCTCCCTTCACTCCTCACATTAAAAATTGGCCTTCTGCCTAATTTGCTCGGTGGGGGAGCAAATAAATACCATCTGTTCCGGTAGATACTGCAAGCTATGACTAGCTATGACTAGCTATGACTAGCAAAGACCAGATGTGGGGGCAACCCCACATGCCTGACCTTTAACCAGCTCCCATTTCCCACCTTTCGGGAGCTGGTCCCCTTTTTCCCTTCCCCCTCCCTTCACTCCTCACATTAAAAATCGGCCTAGTGCCTCATTTGCTCGGTGGGGGAGCAAATAAATACCATCTGTTCCGGCAGATGCTGCAAGCTGTGACTGGCTGTGACTAGCAAAGACCAGAGTTGGGGGCAACCTCACATGCCTGACCATTAACCAGCTCCCATTTCCCACCTATCGGGAGCTGGTCCCCTTTTTCCCTTCCCCCTCCCTTCACTCCTCACATTAAAAATTGGCCTTGTGCCTAATTTGCTCGGTGGGGGAGCAAATAAATACCATCTGTTCTTCAGATGCTGCACTTCATGTTCTTGTTCTCTTTCGGTGGAGGAGAAATTCTTCACGACTGAGACAATTTTTATTTTTGTACCTTTTCTCCACATTAAAAAACGACCCTGGTGTCTAACTCTGTCCCGTGGGGAGGCATAGTAAATAGGTACATTATTCCTTATGTTGCTTTTCTTTGATGTTAAACATTTTTTCTTTATATTTGTTGTTTTCTATATTTTAAACTAGCCTGGGTCCCCAGAATTGCCCAGATGTTTGGAGTTGTGTGTTGACCAAAAAAAAAAAAAAGGACAGGCAGGATCGAACGCGTACTGCGAAGGAAGAGAAGAACATTGCAAAATCGTGACGTCATTACTATTGGGCCCATCGCCAAACTGGAAGTGATACAGGTTGAAATTAAGGCTAGTCAATCAAAACGGGGGATGACTTTCGAAA
>NC_136496.1:25010150-25017650 GCF_053919585.1 Euprymna scolopes | reverse complement strand
ATATTTCGTTTGTCTTACCACGATCAGCGCCACCTGTTGAATGAAAGCTGAATTAATTAAGAGCAGTTTTATCCTAAATTTACTTTAAAACATAATACATGTTTTTGTTTTTGTTGTTGTTGTTGTTGTTGTAATCTTTATCTTATTTCATATGTTCTTTTCAACTGCCTGTCTTTGCCATTTATCCCAAGTGTTGCCATTTATTTTATGAATATAATTGTTTGCTATTTTTTCTTTTATATCTCTATTTTACTTATATATAAAAATAAACTTTGTCTGTGTATGCGTTTGTTGTGTATAGACTTCGAAACAGTTCGGCCAATTTTTATTAAATTCAACGCAAAGATACTTTGTGCGGTTGGGCGTATTCTTAGATAAGTTTTTTTTTTATCACAAGGATTCTAATAAGTATTGAAAATCGGTGATCAATATTCGAAAAATCCGATAAAAAACAAAGTCTGATTTTAAATAAGGTTAACACCTTATAAAACTTCACATCACAAATTAATTTGTGAAGTTTCATGATCGCACAAGCAGAAATGCCTGGCATATGAATTCAACAGTCGGTTCTTTGATAGGACAGGAGTGAGTTAGAAATTAATCTATCGGTTTGAATCGCAATTCGACACTGACATTGTCCTTTGTATTTTAAAGTTCAATTTAAACCACACTATAAACATACTTTGGTGCTTTTATACAATTGGGCCTATATAAAAAAAGATTTTCAAGAAAAATCTTTAAAAATCTTTATGATGTATACACCTGTCACCGTAGGAAGATGTCGTATTGCAAAAATCACGTAAATCGATCAAGTAGTTTTTTTAAAATTATTATTATTATAGAAAATCAAATATTATGACACATTTTATCAGAGAATTACTTAACGCCATCTTCCATTTCGGATGATACGCTGCTAACGACCCCTCTTGGCAATGTCGGGAATATAGGATGAACTAGGGCAGACAATCGACTTTTCACCCAATAGAAAAAATCATTTAAAAGTAACACATTTATAAGTTTTCGGGGACGCTGCAATTACAGCAAACGAGTAGTTTCCAAGATATGACGAAATGTTAGTTTTAAAAAGTGGGGGATCACGTTTCTATGATAAGTTAACGTATAATGAGCACCTACTTTATGGTCATATCTTTTGGTGTGGGGGGTGTAACGTGCAATGAAGACAATTTTAAGTAAAATAAGCATCCACGCGTTTAGTCCCCTTCCCAACAAAGTCTGTATTTATATTGTAGGAGAGGGGGGGAGACAATCGACTTTGAAAAAAACTTGAAAAACTCAGTAAAAGTCTTAATTTTAAAGGATTATTTCTAGAGGATGAAAAGTCGATTGTCTACCCTACATTCCCGACGTTGCCAAGAGGTGTCGCTAGAATCGTTTCATTAGAAATGAATGATGTCGTCAAGTAATTCTTCAATAAAATGTGTCATAATTTTATTTTCTTAAAAAAATACCTGCTCGATTTACGTGATTTTTTGAATATGACATCTTCGTGCGGTGACAGGTGCATACATCCTAAATATTTTTTAAAGATTTTTCTTGAAAACGATTTTTTTTTATATAGGCGTAACTGTAGATAAGTACCGATATTTTATTTTATAAAATCATCAGTAAAACAGGGGCGCGTTAAAAATGAATATTTCTATTCATGAGACAACTGAACCATAATACACGACTTTTGAATTTTAAACTGTAATTCAAACTATTATCAAACTAATTTTATGAAATCAACAGTATGTTCTCTAAAGTGTAATAAAGACTACATTGTATTGTGGAGTAATTATCTGCAGAAGAAATGAGAAAATTCGTCGCCGGTGAACTGCGGTTGATCTTCAACTACAGCAAGTAATCAATCGATTTGAATTAATATTGAGACACTTGATCGATTTCAATTAAAACAAAAAGGAAGGCGTGGAAAATTCGTTGACCCTTATTCAATATATATATATATATATATATATATATATATATATATATATATGTTTTTTTTTAACCGTAAAACAGTATATAAATTATATCGTTGAAAAATTATGTTGCTAGTAAGTTAAATATTTTCCTGAAATAGTTTAACCAATTTGATTTCACGAATTCACAATTGTCCAAATCAGCCGTTTCTTATGAAACACTGTTTCGGGGTTGGGCGGTCGGGTTTCGATCCTGGCTTGACGTAGATGGTTGTCTAGCCGCACTGATGAGCTGTGAAACAGCAAAACAGTATTTTATGTGGATAACAATATATATATATATATATATATATATATAGAGAGAGAGAGAGAGAGAGGTGTTATTTGTTTTTGTTCGCAATACTTTTTGAATTAATTTAATTATTTATCTGTAAGTGCATTTTTACCTAAATGCGAGTTAGAAATAATTTTCTGTTTTACCAAATTCATACCCCAAATGTGGAGCGGCATATATATAGTCTTTAAAATATAATCATCCACTGACACATGTTTCGTCATCTATGACTCATCACAGTGGCTGAATCTAGCGAGATTCGAAATCGCGACCATATAGAAAGAAGCCGAAACCTCTACCACTGTCCCATCTCACGCGACTACTGGATGTTTTTATGTAGATGTTATTTATTTATTTTCTTAGCGATACTCTTTGAATGAATTCGATTATTTATACGTAAGTGCATTTTTACCTAAATGCGAGTTGGGAATAATTTTCCCTTTTTCTAAATTGATACCTCCAAATGAGGAGCGGTGTATATATTGTTTGTAAAATATAATTATCAACTGACACATGTTTCCTCGTCTACGACTCACCGGAGTCACTGAATCTAACGAGATTCGAAATCGAGACCCCGTGGAAAGAAGCCTAAACAGCTATCTCAATTTTAAAAGCAATATACATGCAGCTCCCCATATGGAGTTGGAGTTATTTCCTCTTCTTTGTCTTGTTCTCCTTTCTGGCTGAAATTGGACAAAATGTGTTCTGCCTCTCGGACAACGCTTCATAATATTTAACATTTATAATGGCTACTAAAAGATTTTCATTCAAATACGATACTCGTAATGCAATATCATAATTTGAATTTAACCTGAAACCTTCCATAATAACATATTAACGTTATTCACGAACTACATAAATTATATAGACTAATATACATATTTTAAGGTTCACTTAACGCTACAGTTATCGTCTCATTATAATACGTTTAAGAATTATTTTGACATCATTTACTTTCAATAACTGATATAAAAGAAACTTTCGACGAAGCTTATTTTTTTAATGTAATAAGCCACGTGCATATGGCTGAAGTGTTCATGTCGAGTGATTTATTGTATTTATTTGCTTCCCCACCAAAGCAAGTTAGGCACAAGGCCGTTTTTAATGTGGGGTAAAAACCAGCTCCCCTAAAAGTAGGCAAAAAGGGGGCACTCTGGTTACCAAAAATAATAATTGTACCATTATAGACGGTTTCCCCTAGATTGACTGGTACAAATTATCTTAAGTGCAGCATCTGCAGAACAGATACTACACTTTGGTTCCGGCGCGAAGGCCAAGAACAACAGAAAAAAGGCAAGCTTCTTTTCTATTTATGTCAAGTCTATGTTTATCTATGTCAAGTGATTTATTCATTATATAAGGTTGGTGTAAAAACAATATCGTTTTCTCACATATTTTATATATAATTTCTAAATTAATTTCTTGATATATATAGCCATGTTATACATCATTTTGAAGCGCCTTCTTTGCACTATCAAATCGTGTTATTCGTTATCGTTCACAATATCTTCATTCATTTTTTGCAGGCTTATCGACAGCGTGGACAAAATTCAAATCCACACGATTTTCTTGTTCCAGTTCAAACAAGGCCGAACAGCTGGTGAGCTCGTGATACCAATGATGCGTTTGACCCAGGAACAACTAACGAACGCGTAGCACAACGGTGGTTAAAAAAAAAAAATTCGCAATAGTACCGAGAGCCTCGAAGGTGAAGACGATCGCGAACATTCAAAAGTCTTAATTGAATCCAATCCTCGCAAAACTACACGAGAAGTTCATGTTGAACTCGAGGTCGACCACTCAACAGCTGTTCTCTATTTCAAATGAAATGCACAAGATGCTCCTGCGTATGTGCCCGAGGTCGGTCAATATGAAGGGACCAATTCTCCTTCATGACAAAGTTCGCCCGCATGTTTCTCAATTGACTCTGCAGAAGCTGAACGAATTGAGCTACGAGACTTTGCCTCATCCGCCATATTCACCGGATCTCTGGCCCGCTGATTATCACTTTTTCAAGCATCTCCATAATTTCCTGCGCGAAAAATGCTTAAAAAATTTCTATGCTAATGGAATAAATAAACACGTTTATTGTTGACAAAAATTATTTTGATTCTAATCGTTCTTATTTCGATTGATAAAGTTTATTATGAAAGGAGTTATGATCTTTTGAAGTTGAACGTCGATATTATCTTTGCACGAACCTAATATATATATATATATATATATATATGTGTGTGTGTGTGTGTGTGTGTGTGTAATATATGTATATATATATATATGTATGTATGTATATATATGTATGTATATATATATATATATAATATGTTATGAATGTAAAGTCATCTATATATTTCTATATATTAATAGGATAGCGTGTGAGCTATTTATTTATTTTGTGTGCCACGCTTACATCCGAATGACTGTCGTTTAATTTTTATGGACTTCTATTACTTGTAATAAATAATTTTACCAAGAATTCTTCACAAGTTTGGTTTCGGTTTCGATTATAGCTGAAAGAACTCAAGTTACATATATTTATATTTCATAGAACATTAACTCTACAATAATGTATACGAAATCTGTAAAAATTAAAATATAATACTTAAGCGTACTTTACGACCGGGCTAGGCCAGGTGTCCCTGCTTTTGAAGTTTTTACAAGAAAGTTACATTAATACTAGAGAGTCTCCATTTACACTGAACATCTACAGAATGGCAACATCAATATATTACATATGAATTAGTCCCCTGTGGAATTTCCACAGGTCCCACAATAACATAATAAAACCATGTACTAACGTAAAATACGTTGCTGCTTGAAAAGGTATCGATCGCTGTATATAAGCTAATGATTGGACTATTCCAGTATGTTTACCTATTCTGATACAATTACCGATTCCGTACTAAATTTCCGATTCCGCTACAATTACCGATTTCGATTCTTTATTAATCCCTAAAAATTTAACTATAGAGTTGTTATTTTTCCTCGACTAACGTAAAAACACATGTTAAATGTTCATATATTTTCTCAAAAATAAAAAATACTCTTGGAGGGGGGGGATCTATAGATTTTAATTTTACTGGTAGTTTAAAATCAATAAATATTTATTATTTTATTATTGCAACCGGTAGTGTTTTAAATAAATTCAAATAATCTATATACCTATAAAAGTGAAATTGCCTGTGCGTTCGTGTGTGTTTCTGTGTGTGTGTACATTTTCCTAAAAAAAAACAACGCTGTCAATATTTAGTCTACAGACTCGAGATTTGACATAAGGGGTATTGAGATTTAAGAAAATCGTTGTTATCGATTTTCGGCTAGAAATTTGGCTGTCAAAGTGTAACGATTTGACCGTTGGAAACTGTACCAAACTCCACTGCCAATTTTGTGTCTAAACACTTGAAATTTTAGATGTAGGCTACCTGGATATGACTCAAAGTTTATAATATATATATATGTGTGTGTGTGTGTGTGTGTGTGTGTGTGTGTGTGTGTGTGTGTGTGCGCGCGCGCACATAAAGTTATGAACAGCACATAGGGCCCGAGCAAAGCCGGACTGAACTGTTAACAATAAAACAAAGGTTATTAAAGGAAGCGTCGTTTGCTATTGAAAAATAAGCGAAAAGTTTTCTGATTCCGATACCGATTCCGATACCTGAAAAAAATTCTGATTTTTTCAATTCCTGATTTACATTCCAATTAGCCGTCTCAGCACTAATATGAGCGAAAGTTAAAAGCTTCAAAAGCTGACATTCACAAATAACCGTATTCATCTCACGAATACTGCTTACTTAACCTGTAGACTCAA
Source organism: Euprymna scolopes (assembly GCF_053919585.1). Taxonomy (NCBI): domain Eukaryota; kingdom Metazoa; phylum Mollusca; class Cephalopoda; order Sepiida; family Sepiolidae; genus Euprymna; species Euprymna scolopes. The sequence goes on along the minus strand of NC_136496.1, from coordinate 25,011,589 downwards.
ATTCGTTGTGGTCAACATCCGTTTGTTTTCATATTCCAGTTTGTTTTTCCCTTTTAGTTGAAAATAAGTCACTAAACAATAACTGCATTATAAGTCGGGGAAAATGTTATTGCATTGCAAACAAACTATTTAAACTTTCGACTTTAAGCGAATTGAATGAGCAGGCACGTCGATATTTGCATGAGTCGTGACACCAACCCCGTTCATCATGGTTAAACACTTTGGATCTTTATTTTCTTTTCCTCTATCATTCTTCTTTCCTCACAAATTCATTCTGGGTAAATTTGATTAGTCTTTATTTTACATTTAAAAAGAAAAACACCCGGATACCATGTTTATATCATATACACATATAACCTGTCGGGTAGCCGCAACTTCCACTATTTAATATATGCTTTCAAAATTACAATTGGCTCTTTTATTGCCTCAAGAATAAGATATCTTTGGAAGCGGTAGAATTGGTCAACCATTTACCAGCGACATTAGCAATAGATCTTATTTATTATAGCTGTTTAAAAATAGTTATTCAAGTTAAGCACACAAATAGCTGTTAGTATTATATTTCTCTACGCTTATATGAATGCAACTTTGTCTGTCTGTGTGTGTTCGTTCCTTGTAGATTCCTAAACGGCTGCGCTTATCTATTGCAAATTTCACAGAAAGGTAATTTATATGTCTGGCAGTGTTCCTAGATATGTTTTTTTTTTTTTTTTTTTTTTTTACAAACATTCCGCGGATAAGTATCCCAAATCGAAAAAAATCCAATCCTAAAATAGTTTTTTTTTTTTTTCTTACAACTAAAAGACAATAATTTTTACAGATAAATTTATATACGTCACACCGGCACGGGAGATAATTCAATCATAGCAATTGTTTTCTATAAAAAAAAAGAAGAAGAATTATGGACGTCTGGAGATACAGCTCAGTTGTAGAGCATTTGGCCTCTGATCGAATGGTCCCGTGTTCAAGCCCGTTTTTTATTTAATGAGTCCAATCTATACTCCTATAAATTCGTTTTTCTTTTGTGTGTATTGATATTCATATTAAAAAAAAAAACTATTTTCTATTTATTTTAAAAAAATACAATTTTCTTATATATGGGTTGTGGAATTGAATTCACTAGCAAAAGATCTAGCTAATTTGCATATTCTTTTAAACATTCATTTTAATTAATTCCCTATTAGTTTTTTTCGGTTTTCTTATGGGATGATCATCTTTAGTTAACTATTACGTGTAATTATATTCATGCAGATATTCTACATGATTTATACTTGCGTAATATTTGCGTAAAAAGTTTATAGTAAACACAAACCTCTTTTTATATATATTTATGTATGCGTATATATTTGTTTACTCATATTTCATTTAATATTATAAGAGTTGCATACCACGGCTTAGGAGAACGATAGACATCGCCAGTTTCCAAACCTTGTATTTTA
>NC_136496.1:24982650-25007650 GCF_053919585.1 Euprymna scolopes | reverse complement strand
TTGAAGTTTTTCCAAGGGGTGGAGGCTTGTAAGTGTTTATTATACATTGGTATGCTGACTTTTTATTGCTTTTTTATTTGGTTTGTCCAGGGAGATTTTGACCTCGCTGTAGTCAGTCGCTATCTCTTTCTGCTAATATATATATATATATATATATATATATATATATATATATATATGTATATATATATATATATATACGGTACTTCCGCTAGTATATATATATTTATATATATATATATATATATATATATATATATATATATATAATAACAGGTTGACAAGAAAGTTCTTGCGGTTTTCAACTTCAATTTCGACTCAGACAAAATGTATTGATCGAAATCTGTGTCATCTTAATTTACACACGTTTGCCAACGCAAAACATTTATTTATTTCAGTGATATAATAATCTTGCGTTCTGGTAGCGTTTAAGTTTTTGACATCAATAAAGCGTTTTTGATATCGCTTAGGTTTTTTTGAAGCATTTTTTCACGCAGAATGTTGCCGAGATGCTTGAAAAAGTGTTAGTCGGTTGGCGAAAGCTCTGCAGCGTATGGCGGATGAAACAGAGTTTCGTAGCCCAATTCGTTCAAATCTGTAGGGGCTGTTAAGCAGCGTACGCTCAGGCATTGTCGTAGAGGAGAATTTAGCCTTTTCTTTTGAATAATACTGGGTGTTATCAAAGTTTCTGATGCATTTCATCCATTTGTTAAGAGATCTTCGCCCTCCGTAATGGTTTCACCTGCATTAAAAAAAATGTAATAGATGAGAATGATCGCAAACCACAAAATAGTCAGTATGACCTTCTTCCTGTGCAACTCAAGCGTCGAGAATTGTCGTAGAGTCTTGTCGGCGTCTAACTACTGAGTTGAGTGTCGCCGGCCATCGAAAAGAACCCACTCTTCATCGCAAGTCATAACAGGTCATTCTTGTGACGTAAAATAAAGAGAAGTAACATTTCATAACTGTTTTTTTGTTTATTTGTTTTTTTTTGGGGGGGGTCGTTTAATTCTCTCTTTACTTTTAGGTAGGTTTTCGACTGAGCTCCAAGCCATGTTTCAATCCTGTAAAACGTTCTCAACAAATATACTAACATAAGAAAGAAGTGGTCAGACACACAAATGCAACATATAACTGTTACCAAAGGCAAGATAAATCACCCTTACACCAAACTGATTTTTTTATGTGTGTTTTAACATCTTAAAGCATTTTTTTGTTGAAAACTATACGAGTGCCTACTCTGTTCAGTGGGACGCAAAAACATATGCTAAACGCACTGCACGAGGACACTTCATACTCGCTAAAAATCGAAAATTAAACATTAACATTTTCGCAGGATTGGTAACTTTTATTGGGTGTATTTCTACTAGTATTTTGTTTAGTTTTCAATTTTCGGCTAGTTATGAAATATCTTCATGCAATCTTATGGCGTCCATGATTTTGTTTTAATGGTTTGTTGGCCCCTCAAGAAAAGGAGGGTGAACCTGTAAATTCACCCTTGTCCGTTCGTCCGTTCGTCCGTTCGTCTGCATGCAATTTTCTCAATAACTACGCCTTGGAATTTTTTGAAATTTTGCACAAACATTAAACATGATATGAGTAAAAAAGTAAGAGAACGGATTTTCCGGGGAAAATCAGGTTGTTCCCCACCCCCAGAGGTGTTTTTGGGTGTAAAATGGCTAAAATTGACACTTTTGTGCTTATTCAAAAAAAAAAAAGTTATGCCTTGGATTTTTATAAATCTTTTTGAAAAGTTGTAACTAACTGATTTCTATATAATTTTGTTTGTCTATACTTCGCGATAACTCTTGGGTATGCCCAAAGGGCTATTTTGGGGCTAATTAAAACACTCCATTTTGGGGGATTATTTTACCATATTTGTCCAAAATTTTCTGTGCATGTCTATTTAGATGTTTTGCATGGTGCTGAACTCAAATTTAAATATGTTAAGGCCTTGGGCACTTTTGGGGCTAAATGGGGGAGGCAAATGATGGATTTAGTCATTTTTTTTTTTTTTTTTTTTGCATGGTACAAAACTCAAATTTACATATGTTAAGACCTAAAACTGCACCGTTTATTCATTTTCACTATGATTTGACGTCCTCTCGGAACTTTTGGGGATAAATGGGGAGGGATAACAAATGCTGAACTTAGTCATTTTTTATGCGTCGTTCACTGTGCACTCATAGGGGACCATGCATGCTTCACTTGTTTTTAACTAAAATCGTTTTAAACTATGTTAAAATACTAGTAAGATTATTTGGTGCATATTTTTACTGCATCCACTTTATATTTCGTGAACAAAGTCGGAATGCAAATATTTTCAATTATTTAGAAAAAGTGAAAGTAGCAAGACCCAAATTTAGAATCGATAGGTGTGTTCTTAGATATGTTAGTACCCTTCCAAAATGGCTCTTCAATTAGCTTAATGTTTACTTTGGGTGCAAATGAAAAACATTTCCCCTCCGCCTTTCTTTATATGATGACTTCTTTTACTGTATACTCGGGAACGGTGGTCAGGTGGTTAACAGCAAGAAATGACTGATGTTTTGAGTTCGAATCCGGAACTTTCCACAAAAAACACGTTCTACTTAGGATGTTCGCAACCCTCCCGTGGCCCCTCCCCTAAGCATCCGGTGTCTTTCTGGCTAGAAAAATATCGAAGAAACCAATAACAACAAAAGAATATTCAGATTCATACGATATGATAATTATGACCGCTTCGTTTCCGCATTTTACGCATATTAGTTATAATATCCTGCTATTTTTCCGACAGACTTTTTTTTTTAATTCTGAGATAAATTTTCAGCATCGAAACAATTAAAGGGTATCTATTCTGTCGAACTAGGCGAGGTAACCGGACCCGAATCGTAATGACCGACTGTTACCCCATCCCTCTGCGCCCAGCCTGCGGTCAAAACACCCCGTGTAGCTTTTATGTATTCAGCGAAAAGCGATGCACGTGGCCAAGCATAAAGAGAATATGTAAGTGTCCTCTTATTTAAATCTTCGCCACGGCTGACACATGGATAGATTAGGCTCGTGTATATTAAACACCTTCAATATTTATTCTGTTGTCTTCTAAAATGCGTATATTTGAAATATTCAGTAGTTGTTACACACACACGCACACACACACACACACACACATATATGTGTGTGTGTGTATATGTATATATGCATATATATATATATGTATATATATGATTATATATATGTATATATGTACATATGCATATATATATATGTATATATGTATATATATATATATATATATGTAGGTCATGTAATGTGCTATATATATTTATATATATTTGTATATATATATATATATATATATATATATATATATATATATATATATATATATATATATATATATATATATTGTATGTCAGGTCATGTCATATGCTACTGGTACCATGTAACCCAGTACTACCTGCCTCATGGTCGGATCACCGGCGACTAAACTGCTTCCCCCACCAGACTTGTTTGGTGAGGAGGGTTGCTAGTCTCCCTGAAGGATTAAAAACAAGACCTTTCAAAGGGCGAATGCACCCTTTTTAGGGGTCAACGGCCAACTAGCACCGTGTGTGTTTTTATGTGTGCTAGGGTGATGAGGGCTCCCGTAAGCCGTGGTAAAAGCTACCTTTCTAGGAGAAGCAATTTAAAAAACCATAAAGCGGGAGACCAGTACCCGCATTAAGCTGGTCTGCAGTTTAACTTGTTGCTGGCTATCTTGCTCTTGCTTGTTGCTGGATCTCAACATTTTGTACCGAGAGAGAGACTTAGCTGTCGTTCAAAGCTAAGACTCTGTAACATCTGTGTATAGATACTCCGTCAGGCATTTATCTATAAAAATGGTCCTGTGGCGATGGAAGTCATTTTTGGACTCATGGACTTTAATTGTCTGAGAGAGTGGCACTCGTCTGAAAAGACGTTCCAATCATCATATATATATATATATATATATATATATATATATATATATATATATATACTAGCAGTTCAGTTCTGCTTTGCTTGGCCCTATGTACTTTCATAACTTGTCTTACGTGCGAATATACTTTATGTAAGATTTCAAATGTTTAGACCAAAATTTGTCTGAGTAATTTTGTAGAGACCAAAGAGGTCATTTTTTTAAAAACTTTGCCATTAATTTTCCCCCCTTAACACTTATTTTAATCTAAAATCAAAATACAATGTTTTACCCATATCCAATTTACTTTCATCTAAAATTTCAAGTCTTTCGACCTAACATTGGCGGAGAAATGTGTTAGAATCTGCAAATCTTTCAATTTTGACCTTTTGGCAGCCAACTTTTCGCCCCAAAACTTATTAAAATGCTTTCCGCATGTCTGAATACCCGTAATGTATGAATTTCAAATATTTAGACACAAAATTGGTTGTATAGTTTACTAGACACCGTAAAGGTCAATTCTTTTTATCTTTGACCCCTTCGCAGCTCAAATTTTCGAGCGAAACCGATTTAAAAGCTTGCCCTAACCCTAACCCTTTATGCAAAATTTTCAATGTTTAGACCAAAAATTGGCTGAGTAATTTTGTAGAGACCGCTGAGATCAATTTTTTTTTTTTTTAAACTTCGATCATTTTTGATTCCTTAACCTTTATTTTGGGGGCTCAAATCAAATTAAAACGTTTACTCCATGTCTAAGTAACCTATATTTAAAAATTCAAGTGTTTAGACCAAAAACTGGCGAAGGAGTTTGATAGAGTTTTCAAAGATCGAATCGTTGAACTTTGACACCTTGACAGGCAAATTTCTGGCTAACAACCGATTAAAAATGTTTTTTTTGTCAAATCTTGTGTTTTTAAACCGAAAATTGACAGAGTTATTTTCGTACGGAAATGTAGACAGTCACAGACACACATACATTTTTACTTATATATATATATATATATATATATATATATATATATATATATATATATATATATATATATATGTATATATATATATATATATAAGAAGTATGGCGTAGTTTGCTAGAAGCATTGTTAGAGAATAAAAGGTATTTTAGAAGGTTACAGCAATGCACGAATGTTCAGTGGTTGTGAGAAGATAAATAAATAAATGAATAATAAATAATTCAATATTTTTATCCATTCGTTTATTTATTTATTATTTATTTATTATATATTTTTATAAATATATATTTATTCCTTTATTCATGTATTATTTATTTATTATATTTTTTTAAATATATATTTATTCATTTATCTACCTGAATTTTAACTGTGGGTGGTTTTTAATTCCAATGGTCCTTTCGGGTAATAACCAATCCTCAGCGCAGAAATAAATCCTCTCTCCAGGATGTAAATTGCAAAATGGCTGTTTTATTTAGATTTAAATCCATTTATATTTGGGTTTAACTCTAAATAAAACAGCCATTTTGCAATTCTGTTGCAATACTGTTCTATGTTTAAATTTTAATGATAATTGTTAGAAAAAAAAAACTATATTTTAAGTCAATAAAACAAGTCTAAATTTGTCAACATATGGTTTGCAGCTACGACTTTGCTGCTTTAGTTGTCTCCCCTAATTTTGACAATTCTGCTGCTTCGTTGGTCTTTCCTGTGGCCTTGTCAGGCCATTAATATAAAGAGAGATATACCATTTGGGGGGGGGGCATTTTTATCAGTTACAGATCTCAGCGACTTCTGATCAGAATAAAACAAATGAATTCTTGTTGAAAAGGTAAGGATATGACTTGTACAGTGGGCAATGTTACATGTGCCCTAAATGGCACACATTAAGGGGATAATATATCATCCAAAGTTTACTTGTAGAAATTTTTTACAGCAATAATACGTTTCAATCATAGTCATTTGTTTTCCTATTTTTGCATACGAATTACAAAATAACTGATATTTCCCCAACATCTCTGGCCTTGATGGAGAGGAGAATTAAACTTACTGGTATGGTTTCAAATGAGATGAAATAATAAGAGTATAAGGAAACTAATTTCAAAATATTTCTCATATTTCATCTTTAATTTTCACATACAAAGTAAATTTTCACAGTGTATCAGGTTTATTTGATGTTGAAAATATTCATAATCATAACCTATTTTCAAAAGAGGAGGAATATAACATTTGAGACACACACACACACACACACACATATATATGCATATATATATATATATATATATATATATATATATATATATATATATATATAATCTTAATTTTATTTGTTAATATTTGAATGTTTTATTTGCATATTTATTAACTATTTTTACCTGGATGATGTTTGTGCGCGTAAACTATATATATTTAATGAATATTTAGATAAAAAAATAAAATACAATAATAATAATAATAATAATAATAATAATAATAATGATAATAATAATAATAATAATAATAATAATAATAATAATAATAATAATGAAATGCATCCCCCTCCCCCCAAAATGGGGCAACGCAAATAAATGAAGGGCAGGTAACCTTCTCAACAGTGAAACAATTAAATACAACAAAATCGCCAATAAAAACAAATTAAACAAACAATATATATTTTATATAAATAAATATGTGCGCGTTGTGTGTGTGTGTGTGGGTGCGTGCGTACGTGCGCGCATGTGTGTGTGCGCGTGTGTGTGTGTGTGTGTGTGTGTGTGTGTGTGTGTGTGTGTAGTTTATCGTAGCAATATTAGTTTGTTATTGATAGTATTATTAGTATTCTTAAAAGTTACAACACAAATTGCGCCTATGCTATTCGCGGCTGCTAACATTGTTTAATATCAACCGAGAAGCGGCGTGGCTTGTCATAGCCATTGCCGTGCGAAGGGAACAATACGATTGGCTGATATAATCAGTCGTTGATTGGCTGGGAAATTAGTGACTCTATTAGATCAGAGTTTAACTGTAAGAAATCGAAAATGCCACCATTGTTAGGCGTTACCTACCGACTCTGACGGTTAGACTACTCAAGTTTTGTTTTCGCAACACTCTGTCGTCTGTATTCTCAGCGATCCTTTTTTTAAATGTCGACTACGAATAAACACACACACACACACACACACACACACACACACACACACACACACATATATATATGTACAGATTATAGAGATTAATAATTATAAATTATGAATCAGTTTCAACAGGAAAGCAAATTATAATTATTAATATTCAATAATTTATAATTATTAATCTTTATAATCAATATTAATATAGCTCTAGGAGAAATACACCTATTGAGCTTATTATATATCCACAGTGTTATGAAAAAATTGTTCTAAATTATTGACACATTAAAATAAACGTTACTCTTTAGTCTCCAGGTCTAATTCCCTCTAAAAAATTAAACACACACACACACACACACACACACACACACACACACACACACACACACACACATATATATATATATATATATATACACAGAGAGACAGACAGACAGACAAAGTAAGAGAGACACAGAACAGAGAGAGAGAGAGAGAGAGAGAGAGAGAGAGAGAGAGAGCGAGCTTAAAGAAGAAGTTTAATCCAAGCAAAACAAACTTAAAAGCAAATATAAGTATTGCTATTTCTATAGTAATCAAAACTAAATGAAAAGCTCAATGCATTCACGGGTGATAGTAGAGCTTAGATTAATAATCGTAAGAACAAAGCTGTTAAAGTATACAATTATTTATTCATTCGGCAGAATACTCCAAACGGTTCTGCTAGGTAATCCTTAATTTGCGGAGTTTCAAAGAATACTTATTCTGCTAAATTTTGTATACGCTTGATTGTTTTTTGTCTTATTATTGAAGTCTAAATCAAATATATACCTATGGATCTATATATGTACTATATGCGTGCTGTTATACATACATACATCATACATACATACATCTCTCTCTCTCTCTCTCTCTCTATATATATATATATATATATATATATATATATATATATATATATATTCCAATTGGCTATATACCTATGAACACCAAATTAATTTTTTCCTCAAAATATGTCTCTTATATATATATATAAATATATATATATATATATATATATATTTATATATATATATATATATATATATATATATATATGAGAGAGAGAGAGAGGGGGGGGAGAGAGAAATTCCAATTGGCTATATACCTCAATATATCTAATTGATTTTTTTCCTCAAAATATGTCTAGAAGTACACGTTGCATTAATTATTTCGCTATCTATATTTATTTTCTTATATGTGTTATATTTTAGGACTAAAAATCATGAAATTTTTATTTTCATCTGATGCAGTAACAAGCAAATGCATAGAAATGCTAATATCTTGCATTCTGATCTCATCATTTTGTTAACAGTTTTTCCTCTGATGAGAAGCATTAGGCTCTTTGAAACGCCTTGAATTAAGGGTTACCTAACACACCAGTTTGGAGTATTCTGCCGAATAATAAAAACTAATTGTGAACTTCTATTTTACAGCTACAGTATTACTATTTTATACATATATATATGTATACTACTATATATATATATATATATACGTGTGTGTGTGTGTGTGTGTGTGTGTGTGTGTGTGTGTGTGTGTGTGTGTGTGTGTGTGTGTTTTCAGTTTATGGACCACTTCGGTATTGAGCAATCTTGTATTAACCGCTTTATGTTACCTTACCTTTGAAAAATAGCAATCTCATATATATATATATATATATATATATATATATATATATATATATATATTAAAAATTAAAAAGCCGTTTCATAAGAAGGAGCACAACAAAGCCAACAAATTATACGATCGTTTCGGAAACGACGTTTTTTTATTGTGACAGACATTGAGTCAAGGACAATAATTTTTAGCATATAGGTTTTTTGAAAACAAAGTCTCCTCATCAGCAAAATATTGTTTTTTTTTTTAAACACCCTTTAAATATATATATATATATATATATATATATATATATATATATATATATATAATATTATATACATATATAATATATATATATTATGTATATATATATATATATATGTATATATATATATATATATATATTATGTATATATATATATGTATATATATATATATATTATGTACATATATGGATGTGTGTGTGTGTGTGTTGACATATGTTTCTTTATTCATACCATTTATTCAATCTTTGAACCTCGATGAACCTACAGAATATATAACAAATAAATGACAAAAATATATGTTACAAATTTCAAAATTTCTGCCATCTCACCATTTATTCCTGTAAGTATGTTTGACACGCACAATTCCTGACAGCACTTGTTTCGTATCGCAAAATCAATCATTTCATTATTATATCTATATTTTCTTTACATTAATATTTTCTTTTAAAATTGATAGTGACATTTCTTCTCATGAGATAAGAACAAAAGGAATTATTCAATTGATATAATAATTAAATGATTGATTGTGCGTTACGAAACAGATAATATCAAAAATTGAGTATGTCAAATTTACTTACAGAAATAAATGGTAAGATGGCTAACATCTTGAAATTTGGAATATACAAGTTTGTCATTTATTGTCGTCATATATATATATATATATATATATATATATATATATATGTATATGTGTGTGTGTGTTTGCATATGTAATTTATTTACTTTTAGTGTCGATGTAAAAAATGTTATATATATATATATATATATATATATATATATATATATATATATGGCGAGAGCTGCCGACTGTCAATGCGACGGTTGTAGGTTCAATCCACGGCTGGGGAAAGGTGTTTGTCTAGCCGCACTGATGAGGTGTTATACAACGAAACAGTACTTTATGTGGATGACAATATATATATAAATATATATATATATATATATATATATATATATATATATATATATATATATATATATATATATACGCGTGTGTGTATGTTTCTATTTAGTGTGGGTGGGTGTGCGCGTTTTTAGCCGAAAAACGTACATTTACCACTTGCTACTCAGAGTGACTGGATTCTGTACAAGAGCGAAGATTTAATGAGTGATGTATTTCCGTACACGTCATTAATTTTTATTTGTAAGCATTTACCTGAAAGAAGTATGCATAATAGCTTTTAACAATAACAGTACCTTAACTAAAAATGTCACTTCAAAAGTACGTTTATCTGGTCTCTATTTATGTAACGGGCAGAGTATAGTATAAGCCTAATATGGGTCTCGGAAAAAATGTATTGAAGAATGTTCTGGAGATCTCTTATGACCTTCGTATGCTATGAAGTCATGTGAGCTGAAAAATGACGTTTATCGATGAGGTAGGTGTATCAAAATTTTTGTAGGAATTTTTGATACCCCTAACACGAAACTGCGAATAAAATATTAAAAACAAACTCGTAATTTCTCTTTTAAAAGTGGGTTGTTTATTTTCTTTATGGATTATACTTTCAAAATAAACTATAAAAGTTGTTTTAAACGTAATAGAAATATATATATATATTTTAAATACAGTAATTAAATTAATTGAATTTTACGAGCTCAGTATTTGTCAATTTTTAAACTTTAAAAATCTATCTAAATTTTTCTATTGATTCAATTTTTACGATATTTCCAGGGTCAATGTGAAATATCATGCTCTTTCCAATAAACTGAATATAATATTTTAGACAAACGTTTTTTTTTTAATTCACGCCCCCACCCATTTCAAATGTCTATTAAAAAGTAAATAATTAATTTACTCACCAAAGTGTTATATATCACAAATTGAAGATAAAAGATCAATAAATAATATATTCAAATTTAAAACAAAAAAAGATAGTGTTTTTTAGAAATTTACCTGTAAAGTCCGAAGTTTAAAACCTTTTTATTTTTTAAAGCACGTTGTTTGTTTTTTTCTTTTATTTTTGTTTTAAATGAAACCTTGGTCATTGCTGCTTTAATTGAAAAAGAATTAGGGCTTGAATTACATTTTTCGAGGAGTTATAAGCTTGGAAAGACGGGGTAGAATTATTCAATATTTTTCACGAAATTTCTGATACACCTATCGATGAGGCCTTTTTATCTGTGCCTAAACCTAATCGTAGATTCCATAGACACAGTTTCTTTCTTAGAAATGCACACCTGTGAAACTCTTTTCCTTTTGCCTGCTTTCCAGCTGACTATAATATGGTCGTCTTCAAGTCCAACGTAAACAAATTCTTGATAAGCCGTTCCTCTTAAGTAATCGAATTTACCAAATGTCCACTACTAACAATTATTACGACATTGTCCCATTGACCACTGTACGCTTATTAACCTTTATCCTCGAGTGGCCTCCGGGCCTTGATAAATGGCGACCTCTTTGTAAAAAAAAACAAGATCTGTCGATTAGTCAGATTGTCGGTAATGAATAAAACGATTTTACAAAAATCACCAGAAAAATTTAAAAATTGCATTAAAAAAGTGAAAAATAAGGTACTTGATGATTTGTACTGAAACTCATTCAATATTTAAAAAAGAATCCAAAATAGAAAGGTGTCGTGTTTATGCGTTAAAAGCAATTAAATATTTCGTTGTTTCATGGATTTTAAGGACTAAAATACGTTCACTATTTATTCATAAATTACATTTATAAAGAAGAAAAGAACGGGGACAGGATTCGATTTTTAGCAAAACTCTACTTTATTAAAAAAAAAACATCCTTAAAAAATTATGCATGTTGGTTGGTTGGTTGGTTGTTTTTTGTTTTACGGCATATCAACCCTTTTCGGGTTATTTAATGCAGAATCCAAAGATTTTGAAGAAAAATTTTTTTAATAGAATATATTTGTTGTTTTCACGTCGGTTTCTATTTAACCCATAGTTGGGACCCTAACAGGTACTACCACTCCGGGTTAGAGTGGACCTGGGAGCAATGGTAATTAAAGGGTGGCTCCACACTCCCCAAAGCCCACAAGCTGGGGCCTCACCACTGGATATAGTTTAAGGTCATATCGAGGACCCCCATTGAGGGACTTTTACCCTCTGCAGGGAGGCAGTCGGCGTATTCTAATACCCCACCGACAGGGCCCTTAAAAAAATATGCGTGTAAAATTACATGTTTGAAGCAGTAGATAATCAAAACTTGCAAAATATGAAATTTCGGCAATAAAAAATCGACTTAAAATTGAACTTTGAATATTTTTTTAAATTAATACGAACAAGAAAAATTTAAAAAAAAAATCAAAACGAACTTTTTTTTTAAAATCAAAACGAACAATATTTATTTTTAACTTAAAACAAATAAGAATACTGTTCAAGTAAACTATTTGATTATTTTACTTTGTGCAATTTGAATATACGTTATTTGAACATATGTTCAAACTATGGAGAAGATGAGACAGTTGATCTCTTAATTCAGTCATTATAATATTTAAGTTATTGTTTGGGTTTAAACAATTTGGAGAAGAACAATTTATTTTTCTTGGAAAATATCCGACAATTGTTGATAGAAAATCAATGTTTAATTTGGAAAAATTAAAGAGATTTATTCTTTGTTGAAAGAGCCAAGAATTAGAAAAAAAATTGTGACAGAAAAATCATTATTTGAAGTTATTATTTGGGCTTTCTACAAATAATAACCATTTTATTAAAAAAAATATTGTGACAAAGGTTATATTTGGAGACAACAAAATCCAAATGTATTTTCTATTCATTAATAATTTCGGAAAATATTCCGAATATTTTTTTTTGGTCATAATTTCACGTATACAGCTCAGAAATTATTATTTTTTTACTAAAGCAAATGGGAAATTATTATTATTATTATTATTATTATATTTATATAATAATATAAATGTCCGGGTGCAAATATTTATTTATTACCTGTGAAAAAAAAAACAAAACGAAAAACAAACAAGAAGAAAAGAAAAGAAAGAAACAAATAAAACACCGATTTACCAAAGATTTTAAGTGACTCTTAGAATAAAGAACCGTTTTCTTGAATTTGTCCTCTGTCATGTAAGATTTCCGCATAAAAAGGAATGAGCTGTTTCATTGAACTTTTTTCTCCGGGCGTGCAACATTTCCAATAAAAAAGAATTCCTTTCCAAAATATGTATCGTCTGCCAATGAGAATTTTGGAGAAAATTTTATGAAAACACACACACACACACACACACACACACACACACACACACACACACACACACACACACACACACACACACACACACACACACGTATAAGACAATTGACTTTAGAAAAATTATAAACTATTGTAAAGTTTCAACTATGAGTATTATTTCACCTTTTTTTCTTTTACAACCATTTTAATAAATTTCTATTTTTTTCATGCGCAAGCTATTTTGTCATGTATCCTATATTCATCGATAATATCGGAAAAATATTTCGAATATTTTATATTTTAAACAGAGAGGCTAAATATTTAAAAGTGTCGTTGAATAAAAATTTGTTTTTCTAAAAGACAAATGATTAAAAAGGGAAAAATAAGATACACGTCGAAGTAACTCTTTTAATTAACTACCGTTTCTTTAATTTGATCTCAGTTTTGCAAGATTTCTAAAAAAAAAAGAGAATTTACTGTTTCATTTAATTTTGAAAAATTAAAAATTATTGTAAAACTTCAACTATGGGTATTATGTTACCTTTTTTTTCTTTTTAAAAATGGCATATGGACAAGTATGAATTGTCAATCTTTTTATTTTTTTTAATAAATTTCAAATTCTTTGATGTATAAGGTAGTTTTCCATTTATTTATTTATTTCAAAATTATTACAGCAAAAAGATTGGTTGTTGGTTGTTTTTGTTTTACGGCATATCAGCTCTTTTTACGTTATTTAATGGCGGATCAAGTTATGTTAAAGAATTTGTTTTATTTTAATAAAATATGTTTGTTTTTTTCAAGTCGGTTTCTATTCAACCCATAGTTGGGACCCTAACAGGTACTACTACTTTTGGTCAGAACAGTACATAGGGCCCGAATAAAGCCGGGCGGAACTGCGAGTATATATATATATATATATATATATATATATATATATATATATATATATATATATATATATATATATGTGCGTGTGCGTGTGTGTGTGTGGGGGGGGGTGTAAATTTGCAATGTAAAAACGGAGAAACAAAGTCAAATCTCTTTTATTCACTATATTTTCCTATCAATTCTTCTTTTTACCTGTGTCTTTAAATGCGGAAAAATCTTATATCTATTGGTTATAGGCCCTATTTTATAATGGATTTCATTCGTCCATTTCTGTATTAACTCCGACAGTTAATAAACAGAGAGAGAGAGAGAGAGAGAGAGAGAGAGAGAGAGAGAGAGAGAGAGAGAGAGAGAGAGAGAGAGAGAGACCAACAGAGAGGTATAAATGCAGTTTAACTCATGTCCCACTAATGGGATGTTCAAAAACTCTACATTTACATTTAAAAGTTTCACTTAATTCGGTCGCTAATGGTTAGTTGGTTATTTTTGTTTTACGGCATATCAACCCTTTTCAGGTTATTTAATGCCGAATCCAAAGATTTTGAAGAACAATTTTTTAATAGAATATATTTGTTGTTTTCAAGTCCGTTTCTATTTAACCCATAATTGGGACCCTAACAGGTGCAACCACTGCGGGTCAGAGTTCACTTGGGAGCAATGGCAATTAAAGGGTTGTTCAACACTCCTCCAAAACCCGCAAGCTGTGGTCTCACTATCTGATATAGTTTAAGGTCATATCCAGGACGATACAGCAAAAAGAGCATACAGACGAACCTGTCTTATTGTAAGAAAGTAATATTTTTTCTCAAAATCAGAACAAACGAATTTTTATTTTTACTCAAAACCAACAATGAATAATTTTTTAAAACGAAATGATAAATGAGTTTATCTGAAAAAAAAAACAGATTATAACTTAACAAAAATAAAAACAGATTAAATTCAAACAAGAAATTCAAACAAATTTTCTAGTACAGAAATATTAAAAGATTAAATTCAAACAAAGATATTAAAAGATTAAATTAAAAAATAAATATATTAAATATTAAAAGATTAAATTAAAAAAAATATAATAAATATTAAAATATTAAATTCAAAAATAAATATATTAAATATTAAAATATTAAATTCAACAATAAATATATTAAATATTAAAAGATTAAATTCAAAATTAAATATATTAAATATAAAAAGATTAAATTCAAAAATAAATATATTAAATATTAAAAGATTAAATTCAAAAATAAATATATTAAATATTAAAAAATTAAATTCAAAAATAAATATAGTAAATATTAAAAAATTAAATTCAAAAATAAATATAGTAAATATTAAAAGATGTAATTCAAAAATACATATATTAAATATTAAAAGATTAAATTAAAAATTAAATATAATTAATATTAAAAGATTAAATTCAAAAATAACTATATTAAATATTAAAAGATTAAATTCAAAAATAAATATGTTAAATACTAAAAGATTAAATTCAAAAATAAATACATTAAATATTAAAGGATTAAATTCGAAAATAAATATAGTAAATATTAAAAGATTAAATTCAAAAATGAAAATAATAAATATTAAAAGATTAAATTAAAAAATAAATATATTAAATATTAAAAGATTAAATACAAAAATAAATATAGTAAATATAAAAGATTACATTCAAAAATAAATATATTAAATATTATAAGATTAAATTCAAAAATATATATAATAAATATTAAAAGATTAAATTAAAAAATAAATATATTAACTATTAAAAGATTTAATTCAAAAATAAATATATTAAATATTAAAAGATTAAATTCAAAAATAAATATAATAAATATTAAAAGATTAAATTCAAAAATAAATATATTAAATATTAAAAGATTAAATTCAAACAAAGTAATTTAAAAGATTAAATTCAAAAAAAGTAATTCAAACAAATGTTCTAGTACGGAAATATTTCAAACATTAAATATTAAAATATTACAAAATTCGGGTTTGTTTTACAATTCACATAGGTTCAAATAGTTAAATAACAAATATCTAACAATGTTTATTTTAAATGCAGGTATCAAAATATTAATGAAATACGTATTATTATTATTAGCGTCCAAAATTGTTGCAAATTCTGAAAAATAACTAAAATACTTATAGAAATCCATCCAATAATTGCAACGCTGACACTTCCTGACATTTATTGCGTAGATTTATATTAGTATTTTGTTCGAATAAAATAAAATACGTATCAAGTGCGCTTGAAAGCCAAATCACAACGTAATATTAGGAAGATAAATAAATATTTTACTTGTAATAATTTAATGTAATAATGTAATAATTTTATAACATAAATATATGTCGGAGCTAAACTCCATCTTCAGTGTCTTATTTTCTTTCCTTTTCTTGCCATGTTGTAAAGTATTTTCCTAACATTACGCTGTTATTTGCCTCTCAATGAAGTGTATTTTATTTTATTCAAATAAAATCAACGTTTCTATATGGAACTCACACCCTTGGCGTTATTCTCACGTTATCTACGTACTGTTCTAACATTTCTAAATACAAGCGCTGTTATACAGCGCGCTGCTCTTTACAAACAGACTTTTCTTTCCTAACTTACAACATGGCAAAGACGAAGAAAAGAAAAAAAAAGCAAAGAAAACAACAAGGTGAAGTTTAGCTCCGAAATATATTTATGTTATACATTTCAAACTAGTAAAATATTTGTTTATTTTCCTAGCATTACATTGTGATTTGGTTTTCAAGCGCACTTGATGCGTATTTAATTTTATTAAAATTAAATCGTTTCTATATGGAACTCACATCCTCGGCAGTATTTTGTTGAATTTTTCATTTTTTTTTTTTTTCGAATTTTAAACCATGTTGACGCTTCGAAAACAGCGTGGTTTCTTTTCACTTTGCCTGTTTAATTTAGCAGGGTTTTTTTTTTTTTTTTTTTTTTACCTAATTAAAACTTTAGATTTGGTTAAAACACACAGAAGTTTTCCAGGTAGGTAGAGGAGTAGCTTATCTTGTTTTTGTTAACATCCATTTGTTATATATTTAAATTATTGACTTTTTTTTTCGTTTGTTGTCTTTTTCTGCTAAATCTCCAAAACAGTTTTGTCATGAGACGTTATCTACTTCCGGTTGTTTCGTGGGACATGTTACCAGATCTATAGAACCAGATTCCATGACGTCACTAGGTTAGATGACTTTATTTCTTAGGCCATCTTAATATTACAGAGGGTCGTGGCCATCCGCATGTTGCAATTCTCATTCGTTATACGACTCTAAATTGTCTTAGTCATACTTGAGCAAAGTGTTCGCTTCTATCAAACCCCCTACTCTCTCTCTCTCTCTCTCTCTCTCTCTCTCTCTCTCTCTCTCTCTCTTTATAAACCCATTTTTCTGTTTAATTTTTTTTTTTGTTTCAAATTGATTAAGATCTTTCCGTAGTTAACGGACCATGGTGAGTTTTCTTAAATAGAAATTCCAAGTTAAATTCAATTTGACGATATATTTGTGCGTATTAAATCGCTAGGTGAAAATATGGAATAGTTAACCTCCCCTCCCCATGTTAAGAATGACTTTCTAAATAATAATGTTATTATTTTAGCACAGCCCGTAAACTGTACAACTACTAAATACCTCTGACCGTCTTGGGTATGGCACGAATTAATGGTAAAACCCCAAATTGGAAGTTTTGGAGAACCGAGTCATCTTTTATTTATCTGATAATTAGATTCTATTTAGGCCTTATCAATGGGTTAAAAAAACTATCGTTGACAGATTAGCCTTATATATATATATATATATATATATATATATATATATATATATATATATATATTAATTATACATGTATTTTAAGTTATTCTAGACTCTTGAAAATTCAGTATATTATTGATATACACCTAGGCAAATATGCATTTGTACGTTAAACTACGTTAATTTTTTAAGTTATAATATCAATCTCTCCTTACCTCATAAATCAGATGGTAGCAAATTATGTATTGTCTATATATATATATATATATATATATATATATATATATATATATATATATATATAGTAGAAATGGTAATTAATAAAAACTGAAGAAAGTGCTCAATACTGTTGTAGAGCAAATATGCGTTTTATTTTTTATTACCGTATCTTTCTGTTAAGTTACATTATTGTTTCAGCTACCCGGCCCTTTTTTTTTGGCCATCTGTGGCTTCCTCAGAAAGATACGGTAATAAAAAATAAAACGTATATATATATAGTGTGTGTGTATATAAAGGTTGTATGTGTGTTTATATTTATTATTTATTACATATTATATGTATCTATAATATACATGGAACTGTAGTTCTATTCGAAGTAATCACCTTTGGCTGCAGTGCACTTATTGTACCGATACGACAACATCTTGAAGACCCCATGGAAGTACTTTTGTGTGAGCGTGTTAATGACTTCTGTCATGGCTTCTTTTATCAGCTCAAGTGTCTTATAACGACAGCGTCTAAAGTTTTCTTGGACATAGGGAATAACCAAAAGTCACAGTGAGCAAGAACTATAGAAATAGTGGGGAACTGTCTTCATGCCTATCTTCGTCAAATAGCCTGTGACAAGTATGGAGTTGTTGACTGAACCCTTGAGACAAATTAGCGTAAATCTTCCACATCTTCAGTTCCCTGCGACAAATTGTCTATACAGTTTCCAGCTTGACATCAAACTGTGCACTTATTGTTTCCATATATACAAGACGACCCTTATCCATGAAATTCTTTATTTGACCAATCAATTTTGGATTTCTGACTTTCATACTCCTCCCAAACATCTCGTCATCCCTCACAGACTCCGTGTCTTTCTTTAATCTGTTATGCTACTAAAAACTGATGCTCGATTCATGCAAGATGGTCCAAAAGCAATCTGAAGTATTCCACATATATCTGTGGCATTTTTTCCACGTTTAAAACATAACTTTATTGCATCTCGTTCCTCTAAAGCGTCCTCACGTTCAGATAGTATTTTTTAAATTCCCCAGCTGTAACAATCAGGCTTTAGTAGGGTGTATTCTAATTGCTGCTGTAGCGATTCATTTGAACCTGAAATCATAAAAATGAGTAAGTCATCTTATAAGCAGTATAGCAAAAACATACTGAATTTTCAAGAGTCTATGACAATTTTGTCTGTGCAAAAATGTCTGGAAACTTATTGAAGGCACCTAGTATATGATTATTTTTCCTTTCTTTTCTGGTCCATATCCGTTCAGTTTCCGAAGGGTTCAGATTATCGTACTAGGTATACTGACAAACTGTGTATTTGTTTTTGGTTTTTAAGTGAATGTTTGTACCAGAACGGTTAAAAAAAAATCCTGGATAGAACAGTTTCGTACAAATTTTATTTACCCTTGCGAAAATATATACAAAAAAAAAAAAGATATGATAACAGACTGTATATTATTCAGACTGCTGTTCTCATCTTGAGTGTTATTTTCAGAACATTTCGGCCGATATAACCTCCGATCTTATGATCAAACCCGTGGCGTAACGATTAAAGTACTGGAGTAAAATGTTTAGTTCTCTTTTACTGCAAGAACTTAGGCACCAGGGTCGGAAAGTGGGGTTGAGAAGTAAGCACCCCCGAGGAGGAGCACTCTGATCTGAAAAAAAAAAGTGCATGGGAAGCCCCACCGACATTCCCCCGTTGAGGGATCGACAGCCGAGTAGCAATAAACTAACCCCGTCTCAAAGAGAGAAAGCAAGGATTGGGAGGGTGGGCCTCCTAGAACTGCACAGATCTTAAATCCCCGCAAAATCAACAGGTACAAGATCATTACAGGAACGGTCTAATGTCTGTTGATTTTAGGGGGTCGCGGATAAAAATCCCTAGCTGTTTAGGTTAAATTCAGTTCTAAATAAAACCCTCACTCCCCATTTAGGATGATACTAAGAATAGAATAACGTATTTATCCGCTGTGGATTAAATATAATTTGGTCGATTTCAAATGCTGTACAGATTTCCGAGTTCGACAGATGGATTCCCGAGTTCGATAAGATACACGTGAAAGAAGGCTGGAGGTTACATCGGCTGAAACTCTGTAAATTAATAATCAAGATCTGAAGAGTAGTCCTGATAATCAATATTATGCAATACAATACACCTTATGTCTAGTATCCGCATTCTTATTACATTACAAGTATTCTTTTAGAACTATGTATATTAATGGCCGACAAAGTAAATTTATTTTTACAGAAAAGAATACCAAATTATAATTAATTTTTTTTTAAATAACAAATAATAACAAACTTCAAACATATAAATGCGTGCTTGGTTTGTTTATACAAAAAATATAGACATGTTTAAATCATTGCTCTATTTATTTTTTATTCGTTGACGTGTGGAATACAGACGTCTTTTAAAAAACTATTATTTCTAAAGTAACAAAATTTTCGACCGACAATACGGTTTACTACAGTAAATGACCATACAGACGGTCGGGTTTCAATCCTGGCTTGAGGTAGTTGCCTGTTTAGCTGTACTGATGAGCTGTGAAACAGCGAAACGGTACTGTATGTGGATGACTATATATATATATATATATATATATATGTGTGTGTGTGTGTGTGTGTGTGTGTGTGTGCATATATATATGTGTGTGTGTGTGTGCATATATATATATATATATATATATATATATATATATATATATATATATATATATATATATATATATTAGTCATTCGACGATTCCAATATTTTTCCGATTCGGATACAGATTCCGTGCTAAATTCCCGATTTCGATACAATTACCGATTCCGATTCCGATTCTTTATAAATCCGTAATTATTTAACAATAAGATTGTTATTTTCCCCGATTTTCGAAAAAAAAAACCACATGTTTAATATGCAGATATTTTCCTAAACGTCAAATTGCACTTATGGAGAGTGAACTACCGATTTTAGTTTTACTGGTAATTTAAAATTAATACATATATTAATTATTTTATAAATATATTTTTTATGTTATTATTATCACCAGCAATGGAAGATTCTACTTTAAACAAAATCAAAAAAAAAAGAAGACAATTAAAAGAATCGTTTTAGCATCAGAAAATAGGCATCAATTTTTCTGATTCGAATACCGATTCCGATACCCCAAATCTTCCGATTTTTCCGATTCCCAATTCCAGTTAATCATCCTAACACTATAAATATATATATATATATATATATATATATATATATATATATATATATATATAGTGACCCACTTAAAAGTAAGCCAGAAAATGTAATAGAGAGGAGAAACATTATTGTATTATTTAAATTACCTGTAGCATTGGTTATACTACCTGCAGTGTTGTTGTTGTTGTTGTTGTTGTTATTGTTGTTATTATTATTATTATCATTATTATTATTATTATTATTATTATTATTATTAAAGTTGCTGGATGTGCGCCCCGTTGACATCTATGCATTTCTAGGCACGTTTAACAACGTTTGCAGATACTACCCTAACCCTAACCCTAACCCTAATCTGTAGATCTTTTCTGGTGATTCTCCTGATACCGTTTGTAATGTTCTCCTTTAGTTGATCTAGACCAGGGATTCTCAACCGGGGTCCACATTGAACCTAGGGGTCCATGGAATATTTCTGGGGGTCCACAGGCAAAACATAACAAAACATATTATCATTATTATCATAATTATTATAGTTGTTGTAGAATACTTTATTTGCATTAAATTAGTTTTCATTTAAAAATAAAGCTTAATTACATAATATTTCTTTGATTATTAAAACCTCAAAATTTATATTAGTGAAAAATAGAAGATTGTTTTATAACCAATAGTTATGAAGGGGTCCACCAAGATAAAAAGAAGGGAAAAGGGGTCATTGAGTAAAAAAAAAGGTTGAGAACCACTGGCCTAGACTGTGAGGATTATTTTGTTTTAAAGTACCCTAAAGATAAAAATCACATGATGACAAGTTTGGGCAACATGATGGCCATAAACCTTTGCTTATTGTTCTCTCTTTCGTAAACATGTCATGAACTCGTGTCAGTGATCTGTAAGACGCGTGGCATGTAGCGCCATCTTTTTGGAAAAAGAATTGCATTTTGTCTTATGGTGTCAGTTGGTCGATAAGAGAAAGATTAGAGAGATCAGGCTACTTTTAAGTGGGCCGCTTAAGCTAAATAAATTGATTAAAGAAAGATTAGAGAGATTGGACTACTTTTAACTGTACTATTTTCACCAAGTTTCCTTATTTATAATTCACAACAACTACTGAATACACACCAATTCGGACTTCATATAAACTGATAACGACATCGAAATGTGTGTGTCTCTCTCTAACAAAAACAATCAGTCTTTTAGAATAAGTTGTAACGAAAGTCATACAATAAAAATATATATACGTAGGATTATAAGAAGGCTATAACAATGCAGGGAACCGGCTGTTATATTGATGTGACGTATGAACAAAAATAACCAAACTTTAGAATGCCTTATTTGTTTTTTTTTGTTTTTTTTTAAATTTCGAATATCCATTTATTTTTTTCAAGATAATCACAATACAAATCAGTAAATATAAATTTGTTGTTCGATATAACCAAGATGGTAGATGTCTAAATATTTTGAGAACGCCATCTCTTTTTCAAAAGAAAATGAACCAAACAAATATGTAACATTATACGGTTTTTATAAAATTTCAAATCAAAGTTTAGTTTAGTTTTTATACACATTTTGTCAACCGAATGTATTTAACTGTCCGCTCGGTTTTACGCAGAACATGACATCAATCGCTGGGATATGCCGAATGTCGCCGAGCAAATTTGTTAAACTGTACGAATCAGTAATTGCCAACGTTCATCGGTTACAAATTAATATTTAAAATAAAAACAAAAAATGGAAAAGCAAAAGAATATATATATATATATATATATATATATATATATATATATATATATATATATATATATAACAACCTATAATAAGTATTAATTTTATTTCTCGCGTGATTAAAAACTTACTGGGGGAGAAGGGGGTAGGGTTAGGATTTAGGATTACGGTTTAGAGTAAAGGGTTAGGGTTAGGGTTAGGGTAATTGATAGTTCCTTCAATCAGTAACGGTAGAAAATGGCAACAATTAGAATTTTGTCCAGCATGATCAAATCGGTTGCAGTGTGATGCTCCATGGTTTTAATTTTAAAACTATTTTATATGCATCTTTTTTTTGTTGTTGCCAAAATTCATCCAAAAGTGGGTCACTTTATTTAAAAAAAACATTTATTAGAGAACGATTAGAAAGATTGGTCTACTTTTAAGTGGGACATCCCTTTTATATATAGTAAAATTGGCATTTTTCAAACGAAATTGAATTTTAACATTTAACCGATTAAAAAATCTTAATTTTAAAATATAATCCTAAAATTATATATATATATATATATATATATATATATATATATATATATATATATATATATATATATATAACTACTTACTAATATTTACTCCCATAAATTAATATACGAAAGTATATATTTATGCGTAAACTTTAAGTATTTATATATATTATTTCTTAATTTGACTTCATTTTTTTGAGATGAGCATTATATATATTAATTTATTTTTATTTCGGACTACTAGTCTCATCTTTATTAGTTGTTGTTTTTCACCTTTTATTGGTTTGTTTATTCACAACGTTTCGGCCAACTAATTACCACCTGACGAAGGCCAGAGGAATTAGTTGGCCGAAACGTTGTGAATAAACAAACCAATAAAAGATGAAAAACATCAACTAATAAAGATGAGACTAGTAGTCCGAAATAAAAATAAATTAATATTTAAGTATTTACTTCAAAAGTGCTCAATACGTAGGTAGAGCTAGTTACTAAGTTATAACATGTATATGGCGATTAAGCTACACTGAGTCCTAGAGTGGATGAAACGCGGAATATTCAGTGTAGAATAATCGCCATATATATTTTATAAATTGCTATATATATGTATATATATATATATATATTATTCCTTATTGGAATTTTTTATTTTTTTAGATGAGCATTGTATGTTAATTTTATTTTATTTCGGACTACTAGTCTCATCTTATCTTTTCGGGGCCCGTGGCGCAGTTGATAGAGACGTTGAATCTCTACGGTTCCAGATAAACATTGTCTGAAGATAGCGGTTTCAATCCCACCCAAAGCGTGCCAGATTGGTCAAAATGTGGTGAGACGACAACAACTACGGATGACAGTGATGGCTGAGAATGCAGTTAGGAGATTCGAAGTTCCTATCCGTCGCGGTTACCACCTGACGAAGGCCAGAGGAAGTTGGCCGAAACGTTGTGCACCAAATAAAAAAAAAAAAAGATAAGATGAGACTAGTAGTCCGAAATAAAATAAAATTAACATATATGTATATATATATATATATATATATATATATATATTTATATATATATATATATATATATATGTATATATATATATATATATATATATATATATGTATATATATAATTTTAGGATTATATTTTAAATTAAGATTTTTTTTATATAGGAATGCATTATAATTTTTTTAGATTATAAAATTTATGATATAATAAATTATTATAATTCTTATAACCAAGCCTACAAAAATATAATAATTACGAGTTTCATTAATGTCAAGAAAGTTCAAATCTATTGAATTATTATCAGGAAAGTTCTCCCATTATATAACATATAAAACATTGAACTTATTTGTATCCAGGTTATTTAATATATGCTGTGGATTCATAGGATTTCATTTACATATTAATAGGCGATACAAATGTATTTATAAGAAATACATTTGTATCTCCTATTAATATGTAAATAGTGTTTATTTTTTAACTTAATTTTAAAAATAAATCCCCTGCGGTTCGAATTTCGTGTCCTGGTACATCTACTTGATCTAGCCACAACGAGCAGTTTACAAAAGAAAGTACTTCCGGTTGTCATCCAATTTATATTTATATTTACAAAAAAAAAAAAAGAAAGAAAGAAAGAAAGAAAAATATGTATGACGTACGTATCAGTGAGGAAACGAAAATTTAGCATATTCTAAAAACATACAT
>NC_136496.1:24972650-24980150 GCF_053919585.1 Euprymna scolopes | reverse complement strand
ACAGAGACACACAGGCCATTAGTCTATCTTCCTTTTTAGGCAACTCTAAAAAGAAAAAAAAAAGAAGAGAAAAAAAGCACGAAAGCAGAACACAAAAAAAAAAAAAAGGATAAGAAGAAAAAACGCATAAATTGGATACATTTTTTGAAAAACATGTTTTGAATAACGGGGAAAAAAGTAAACCTGAAGGATTCCGATATTTTCGGTTGTTCTTTTTTTTTCTTTCTTTTTTTTTGCTATTTTTGTGTATTACAAACGCACGAATAACGCTATAAATTTATGATACAACCCTAACCCTAATCCTACCCCTAGCAGCAAGGGCCGGAAAAGTAAAAACAGTTATTGCAAAAACAACCAAGGAGCTTACAACTGCAAACCTGCGATCTAACAGAACCAACCGCGACACACCTCGTTTGAACATGTGATCTTTAATTTCTTTTTTATTAGTTTTTCTCTCTTTTTTTTTCTTTTTTTTTTTCTTTTTGTTGTTGTCATTATTCCACCACACACAGCAAAATTGGTATTAACCCTTCCGGGACCTGTGACTATTCGGATGTGGTTTACATTCACACGGATTATATGATCGATATTCACTGGGAATTGATTTTAAAGTTCTCTTATATCTAACCACGCTGATATCAATGACGTCATGAGAAAAAAAAACAAGTTTATAAAAACAACAACAAAATAAGCCAAATACAAACACAAAACAATGAAAAGAAAAAGAGATATTTTTAACCATATTATTTAAAAATCGACTTATATGTAATAATCGAAATCCTCTGCAGTCTTTTTCTTGATAATAATAATAATAATAATAATAATAATAATAATAATAATAATAATAATAATAATAATAATAATAATAATAATAACGTATTATTATTGATCTATTCATAATTAATGTGTCTTCAGACAAATTAATTAATCACTCTGAATTCTGATTTCGATCTCTGAACGCCGGCCAGTGTCTGATCGAGGCAGGTCACAACAAACAATTCATGATAATTTGTTATTAAACTTACATTTGCAGATGTGTGCCGTCTCGCGATTAATAGTGGCATTTAATTTATAACAATATTTTAATATTCCTTTTAATTAGATTATTGATTAAGTGTTTTGAGCGACAATCATATTTATTAAGTGTTTTGAGCGACAATCATATTTCTTTAAAAAAAAAAAAAGAATTATTATATAAACATGGATATCCTTAAAGTTGTTACGGTGATCAGAAGTTACTGTTTTTAATTTTGTATCAAGAAGACACACACACACACACACACACACACACACACACACACATATATATGTATATATATATATATATATATATATATATATATCGCGTTATGAAAAACAAACAACAACTATAACAATATCTATAGTCTGTAGAATTAATAAAACAATCACAAACACAACATATTACGTAAACAAGTATCAAATTATCAACAACAGCACAAAAACAAAAAACTTAAACAAAAATTTAACGCAACCAACAACATAAAAACAGTAACCACAAAAAGAAACATACAAGACAAATCACGACAAAAAAAAGAAGGATAACGTAAACATTAATATTAATAACAAAAACTGTCATACAATAATTGACATTGATGCGAAAAAAATATTAAAAATACGGACAACATACTCCTACTGTTGATAGCAATTTCTTCTTTTTTTTTTATTGATTCCTTAAAACGGGACAAAACGCGACTTGTTATTGCCGATGGATTAAAACTAAAAAAAAAAAAAATAAAATAAAAAAAAATACAGTTTATATTACGGAAATATATTCGCGATAATATGAATTTGCCGACAAAATCATAACAACAAGTTTTGAACTATCATACAAACAAATAAACATTCAAAGAAAAAGAATTCAAACCCCGCAATTGATGAGACGCCATTTTGTAAATTTCTTAATCACTCAGAAATTTCACAAAATAATTTTTGGAAAAATTACCGTTATTACATATCTTCCCAGCAAACATCATCATTCACATCATCATCATTTGTTTACTACTACTACTACTACTACTACTACTACTACTACTACTACTACTACTATTAATAATAATAATAATAATAATAATAATAATAATAATAATAATAATAAAGGGAATATTTGCATATATAATCATAATAGGAGCAACAATATTAAAGGTAATAGATGTGTAAATATTAATAGTAATAATAAAATAGGTAATAGTTATATAATAATAATAATAATAATAATAATAATAATAATAATAAAGGGAATATTTGCATATATAATCATAATAGTAGCAACAATATTAAAGGTAATAGATGTGTAAATATTAATAGTAATAATAAAATAGGTAATAGTTATATAATAATAATAATAATAATAATAATAATAATAATAATAATAATAATAATAATAATAATAATAATAATAATAATACAAAATAACAAAGATCCTCCCAAGGTTTCTAGCTGAGAAGTGGCTTGCATATTATGTCGAAACATTGTTTTGTATTAAGAATTTATAATAATATTAACAATAATGTTAAGAATCATTGTTTAATATAATAATAACAACAATGATGATAATGCATATTCAAATATATGATGATCATTATAATAATTATAATAATAATTAATTATAACAACGACAACAATAATAATAAATTATAATAGTAGCAATAATAATAATAATTGATAATAATAGCCTTAATAATAATAATAATACTTTATAATAATAATAATATTAGCAATAATAATAATTTATAATAATATTAGCGATAACGATACTAATTATAATAATATTAGCATTTATAATAATAATTTAAAATAATCTAAGCAATAACAATAACTGATAATAATATTAGCAATAATAATAAGAACTGATAATAATATTAGCAATAATAATAATAATAATTTATAATAATAATATTAGCAATAATAATAATAAGAACTGATAATAATATTAGCAATAATCATAATAATAATTTATAATAATAATATTAGCAATAATAATAAGAACTGATAATAATATTAGCAATAATCATAATAATAATTTATAATAATAATATTAGCAATAATAAGAAGAAGAACTGATAAAAATATTAGCCATAATCATAATAATAATTTATAATAATAATATAACAACAATAATAAGAACTGATAATAATATTAGCAATAATAATAATAATAATAATAATAATAATAATAATATAAGTACTATTATTACTAATAATAATAATAATAATAATAATAATAATAATAATTTAATATAATAATAAGAACAATGATAATTTTTGAAAATACTACTAAGCAATAATATAAGAAAATAGAATACGAATGAATGACACTATAGTTTAAACGTTTATATGCATTTACTACGTACCTATGGTCGTTTAAAACAATATTGCTAAAAATCTAAGTTGTCAAATGTTATTTGAAAAAATGTAACTTTTTTATGTTATTGTTCTGTCAGAATGGACACAGTAAAATAAAAGTAAAATACTGGACTTACCTTTTCTTTTTTCGCGGAACAGACAGTAAATATTTAACACTAAAACTTGTTGAATTTCTTTTTTTTTTTAAATAAATAATATTCTGTCAACACTTACACTGAAATTAATAATTAGAAAAAATAGAGATAAAATATAGATTATAGAAAAATATAGATGAGGATGAACAAGGTATAACTGCGTGTGTCGACATTTGGAGAACAAATCATGAAATAATAATAATAATAATAATAATAATAATAATAATAATAATAATAATAATAATAATAATAATAATAACAATAACAATAACAATAATAATAACAATAATAATAATAATAACAATAATAATAATAATAATAATAACCATAATAATAATAATAATAATAACAATAATAATAATAATAATAATAATAATAACAATAATAATAATAATAATAATAACAATAACAATAATAATAATAATAACAATAATAATAACAATAATAATAATAATAATAATAATAATAATAGTATCAAAAACAAAAAAAAAAATATTCTCAGAAAAAACTGGATTTAAAATGTAGAAAATATGAGTAAAATATTTGATTATATATAAAAACATATATACATATGAAAAAATAACATTGACGAAAGTAGTGAAATACAAATAATTTACCAAGTGCGCCTTCCGACAGATAATATAATAATAAGTCTAAAACACTGCAAAAGAACAGTAAAAAACTTGTAAATAAAAATAAATAAATGCGTAAACACAAGTGCTTGCAGAATAAATATATATTAAAAAATAGACATAAAAAAACACAAAAAGTGTGTCTCGACCTTTTATCCCACCTTGTTCTAAAAAAAAAAACAAAAAACAAAAAAAAAAAAAACATTACGCCTGTGAACTGTTTGATCCAAAATAACATTACGTACCTTTGAGGCCATTTTGATGCGCGCGCAGTTTTCCCCCTCGTTACGTAAATCGTCACCGGCCACAGTAAAGGTGGCGATAGCAACTTCCGCCGAACGATCCGAGTTTTGCAATGTCTTCGATGACGACAGTCGAATCCAAGCTACCGTTCAATGTACCCTCGCCGACTGACAGGAAAGAGTCGACGATATCACGATTTCATTCCGGCCCAAACGCATTCGCAGAATCGACCCCCGTACAAAGAGACACTGCAACCGGTACGACACACTCAGCAGTCGATAATTCGAAAAGCAAAGACGATAACTTTAAGACGCGTACACTACACCAGGAAAATATCTCCCGTAACGATATTCAAAATACGCCAAATTACCCAGGCACGTTTATAAAAAACATATCGCTTATTACTTATAAAAGTAACCAAAGTAAAGAGTCCACATCAAAAACATTTGTAAATGACTTCCGATCTGCGTCCTCAGAGAAGTGTGTTAATAATATCATCGACCAGGAACTTTCTGTTAAAAATCTAAAAACTAAAAGATCTCTTAACCTTTCCCATCGTACGGCCACTAAAAACGACTACATCGTTGACATTAAAAGAGAATCGTCCGCGACAGGTGGGAGGAATAATACATTAATTCAAAACACTGGAAATATTACCGAAGTTACGCACAGCAGCCACGATTCGGGAGATGTTACAAATATTGATAACAATATCACTGTGCCGAAAACAACACAAAAATTAAATACCGCTACGGACACTAACGGGGATTTGATCCAACATGCTATTAACGGAGACACGGATAGAAAAGACCGCGACCAGCTCCACTTCACTGCGAAATTTGAAACATATCGTCAAGTTTCTAACATGGATAATAATAATAACAATATGGATAATACTGATCAAAAATCGAATGATGCAAAGAAAATCGTAAGTAAATCACATTCTACATCGAATAATAAAACAAGTGCCAGTAAGCCAAGAATGAGTAGTTTAAAATTTCAGGTGTGCATGACGTCACAGGTTCTCACGACGACTACACCCTCTAGCGGCAAAATTGTTTACAATAAGAATTATAGTAGCGCCAACGTAAATACCGACAGTTATAACAATACGATTAATTGCACGACACCTGTCCTCATGTCACCTAAAAAGCAACTGGCTCGCCAACACCAGCAACAGCAGCTCCAACAAAAGTTACAAGAGCAGCAACGCCTAGCTGCTCGGGCAAATGAAGGGACTGGACCAGAAGACCAACCCAAGGAGTCTGAGGGAGGCAGTGCTGACCAGTTGGACATCGATCGGGGTAAGCAGCCTGATAGACAAAAAGACGTTAACGAGCTGGATGCGTTCAGAGATGAAGATGAAAAGAAGGAGGCGGAAGAGGAAGAGAAAAATACAAAGGATGCTCCCCGCGAGGGACGGATAGACGAAGGAGTTGACCGTCAAACGGGTTTCGCGGATCGAGAAGAGACGGACGGCGTCGGCAACGTTGATGAATACAGACACGATGAAGAGGATAAAAATGTTGTCGTTGATGATGATAATGAAGAAGATGAATTAGATGATGATGATGATGATGATGGGGATGAGGATGAGAGAGATGACGACAATGATGGAGAAGAGAAAGGGGAAGTTACAAGAAAGACCGCCGGCAGCGATGGTGGAAGGATAAACAACAACGATGGGGTCATGACGAACGGTTACCCAAAGAGAAGAGTGGATGTTTATAGACGAGGGCCCGAAACAACCCGTAGAGTAGAAGACACTGTAGTCAAGGGTGTTATCATAGACAATGAACCGCACGGCCACCTTACGACCATGGAAGAAGGTCCCAGTGACATAAAACAGCGGCGTGTGCCTATTTTAACGGATAATGTCGGCGGACAATGGGTCGTTCCCTCATCAATATCCGAACCCCGTACGCAATCACCTGATAACCGAACTACATCGCCGCATCCTCCTAACTCCCCTGCTATTTCCTACGGTCAAGCCCCTCTGTTACGTATCTCATCAACAGGCATATCATCGACAACAGAGATGAATGAGGGTCGGCCCACGTTGTTAACAATGCCCCTTAAGAAAGAGCCCGGCTTTAGTCCGAATTCCTATCAACCGTTCGCCCCCAAAGATCAGGACGATTCTTATACACCAAGATCCCTTGTTGTCGAAAACAGAGAAGCTCACAGTGAAAGTGTTGTCAGCGTCACCACTGACAATTGTGTATCCAATACAGGGAGTGAACTAACTTCATTTATAACTAGCGGCGGTGGAAGAGAGGATAACTTACTTTCTGGAGATGCTAACAGACTTAGTAATTTTCCAACGGCTACAACTACCACCAGCGCCAGTGTGTCCAGCATTGATAATAGTCTCAGAAATGTTATTAGTTATACAAACACAGATAGCAGAGGCAGCACTGTTTGTGTTACGCGTGATATCGGACAGGAAGAATTAAACGATGGTGATAGGAGAATCGGTCGGATAGGCAACTATTCGTTTATGGGTAGAGCTGTATCCCCAGCATCATCGCCTCTACCCACCTCTCCAAACGCTTCACCCATCAACAACAATTACTGCAATCTCGCTTCCAGCAACCCCACTAATCGGGGTGCATTGCATTCGGATTCTCCCTCGGTCGGAGGGTTTATTTCTGTGGTTCAAAACACGCCGGGCGTACCCGGAACTGAAAACTTCGTATCAGGAGCAGCTGGGGGAGAATTAGAACTCGGAGTAGGGGATGGCGTGGGTCTGGGCACTCCCTCGCCGGCACATCTCCGTTCGCAACTAGCACTGCCGACGCACACAGAACTTGGGCTTCGTCGCTCAGCATCTCCGTCAGAGGCCTGGTCGACGACTTCCCCCCTACCGGCTACACCGAAGACTTACACCGTCATACAAACACAACAAAACTTAACCTCTCTGCCGGTTTCATCATTCCAGTCCTTAACACATAGTCCGAACGAACTCCAACCAGAGGTACAACACCACTACCTTAAATCGGAGGGAGCTTATCCAGTCAACCATTTCCCTAATTATCATCAGAACCACCCAAGCCAGAACCATCCACCAACTATTACTCACAGACAACCCCAAACCAGTCAGATCTA
>NC_136496.1:24952650-24967650 GCF_053919585.1 Euprymna scolopes | reverse complement strand
TATATATATATATATATATATATATATATATATGCGTGTGTGTGTATTATAAGTATATATATATATATATATATGTGGTATGATTATTGTTTAGTAACTTCGATCACGTCAGTATATATATATATATATATATATATATATATATATATATGTATTTCATTGTTTTTAAGCGTAACCAATATAACTACCTAAGAATTATCTCGAATGTATGCGAAGACAAACATATTTAATCATGAGGTCCATTAGAAATATATTGGCTACAATTACATATATATATATATATATATATATATATATATATATATATATATACAAAAATTAAAAAAAGGCTATATTCCTAATTTCAAGACGTTTACCTTCTTAATTATTTTCTTTTTGTAAGTTGACCCCCCCCCAGAAAAGAATTTAGGTCATAATAAATTTATTGATTGATATAATAATTTAATGTAAAAGTTTGCACTACGAAACAGGTGCCCTCAAGGACTGTGCATGTCAACATACATAAATTAATAAATTGTAAGATGGTGAACATTTTCCATTTATTTGTTATATGCTCTGTAATTACGTCGAGAGACATAAATGAAAGGATTGATATAAATAAAGGGTGAATTATAATCAAAGTAACATATTTCCATATATATGTATTAGTGACTGACAAGGCAATAGGGGAGACAGCTGACACTGCTAGACTACAGCTGACCTTCAGGACACTATATATACAAAAGTAGGAAAATTTGGGCATGGCATATTTTATTGGTTTCAAAATATGTCTTTTTTTTATAATTGTCATAAAATTTTTAGTTATGATCCTTAAAATGTTTACATATTTTCATGTAGTTTCGTAGAACGAAAGATCTGAGCAATTCAATACTCAATTTGGCTACCAGTAAGAAAATATAATGAGATATGCCATCTTTCTTTTTGCAATTTTATTAGTTTTAAATGTCAGAGGCTATTGATCAGAATTAAACAAATGAAAGCTCGTTGGAAGCGTAATGTCCTGAATTGTGTAATGGGCTATGTGAGATATGCACTTAACGTCGAACATTAATGGGATCATTCATCATCCAGGGCCTATTTGTTGAACATTATTAAAGACATCAAATGTATCAATCATAGCCGTTTGCTTTTCTAGTTTTGCCTATGAGTTACAAAATATCAGATATTTACCCAAAAACCACTGGCCTTGATGTGGGGGTGGGGAGTCTAAAACTTGTTGCTATGATTTCAAATGATCTGAAATAACCACGAGGGAAAGACTTGATTTCTAATATTTCTCATATGTTATATATCCGCTCCTTTGGAAAAAGGGTACGATTATGAATATCCCCTATATAAAAAAAATCGTTATATACTGTGAAATTTACATCATGTATGAAAACTAAACAGGGGAGATATAATATATGAGAAATATTTGGAATCAAGTCTCCCTGGCTTTTATTTCGGATCGTTTCTTTCCCCTGAAGAGAAGAATTTTGCATTCTTTGAAACTCCGTTGAATAAGGATATTTTAAACCGTCTTTATTTATTGGAGATATTCTGCCAAAAAATAAATTTTACATATATATATATATATATATATATATATATATATATATATATATATATATATATATATATATATATATATATATATATATATATATATAAGGAATGAAAAAATACCAGCGGTGGTTGACGTTATGTTATGAGAAAAATAGAAAAAACCGAATGAAATTATTAAAAAATCAACGTTTCGTCCTTATTTCAGAGGACATCTTCAGGATAATTGAAATAAAAATGTAAGAGAAGAAAAAGTCATAGATCGTGCGAAAAAGACAGTTCTTGAATCCTACCCATGTCGGGAAGGACAAACAAATAAAATCACACATATGTTTGTCCTTCCCGACATGGGTAGGATTCAAGAGCTGTCTTTTTCGCACGATCTATGACTTTTTCTTCTCTTACATTTTTATTTCAATTATCCTGAAGATGTCCTCTGAAATAAGGACGAAACGCTGATTTTTTAATAATTTCATTCGGTTTTTTCTATTTTTCTCATAACATATATATATATATATATATATATATATATATATATATATATATATATATATATATATATATATAAAGCTTAACGCCTGTGTGTGTGGCTGGTCACGAATAGGCTCTTATATGGTTGACTATTATAGAAAACTGATCACGTATAATGATAGAATATGTATCGAGACACAGGAATGGGTATGTTTGATCTGGCATAATGATGATTCATTAAAATTATGGGGTCTGCGT
The DNA here is from genome assembly GCF_053919585.1 of Euprymna scolopes. NCBI lineage: Eukaryota > Metazoa > Mollusca > Cephalopoda > Sepiida > Sepiolidae > Euprymna > Euprymna scolopes. Next base: position 24,965,379 of record NC_136496.1, on the reverse strand, counting down.
TCGCGCCTGGTCCACAAAGTATGGAAAAAAACATTTACAAGTGTTTTTGATATAGCTGTACATAATGATACTTTGATAAGTATGTTTTAACTTAAATAGGGATGGTATAATAAAATTGTGGGGTCTGCGTTCGCGCATGGCCTCCACAGAATGGAAATAGCCACACACATTAACAAAGACTTTTCATATCTGTCTGCGTAAGTATACTTAGATAATTATGTTTCAGTTTGAAGAAATATGGTATAATAACATTATTGGGTGTTCGTTCGCGCCTGACTTTCATAGAGGGGAAATATGTCACAAAGTTTAACAAGATTTTTTTTAAATAGATCCACAGAATATTGTGATAAATGTTTCAGTGTGAACAGGTATGGTACAATAAATTATGGGGTTTATCTATTTTATTTTTACTTTCATCATATTTTGCTTCATAAATAAGAGTCCATGTTTTTGAACCCAGTCAACGACAGGTACTTTTCATAGTACATATATATATATATATATATATATATATATATATATATATATATATATATATATATATATATATATATATATATATATATATGCAGGATTCCACCGGTCAATTCTGCTTTACTGGTTCTGGTTCTGGTTCTGGTATTATTTTATCAGATCGTCTCTCACTCCCTATACACTTACACCATATATATATATATATATATATATATATATATATATATATATATATATATATATAATTACTAATTTAATTAAAATACAGGAAAGAAAAAGTGCTCGTTGTAATTTAGATATATAATAAGCTCGATAGGTAAATATCCCAAATTACAACGAGCACTTTTTCTTTTCATGTATTTTAATTTAATTAGTAATTTTACTTTCACATTAAAATACACTCTGCTCTTTAGACTATTGTTCTAATCTCCTTATAATATATATATATATATATATATATATATATATATATATATATATATATATATATATATACACACACATATATACGTGTGTGTATATGTATATATAAACAATTCTCTCTTTTTTAATATATATATATATATATATATTGAAAAAGAGAAAATTATTTATATATACATACACACACACGTATATATATATACATATATATATACATATATATATATATATATATATATATATAGTGTATGTAAATTACATTACATGTTCCTGAAATATCTCGTTATTGGTATATAATAGGCACCATTCTTTTAGAAAAATATGGTAAATATATTAAATAAATGGCTGATATCTGAAATTGAAATAACAGACTCGCACACAGAGAAATCTATCTATCTATTTATCTGTCTATTTATCCATCTTTCTATCCATCCATCCATCCAGCTATCTTTCTATCTTATGTGCGTATGTTCAATATCTAATTTGAAAGAGCTGAACACATTATCACATGGAAAGTTAAATACATAAAACTTTGTGTCAAATTTATAGCAGATGTGCATTCAAAATGATGGTGACTATGCAGGGAAATAAATTCTGGAGCACAAATGGTCACTCGTTTTAATGGTACCACTCTCATTTTCGTAGCTTTTCAACTTTGTGGGTGGTAATAAATATGTAGTTTAACTTTTAGAACTAGCTTTGCATCATAACTTTTCTTATATTTTTTTTAAATATCTAACTTTTGCCGAAAACTTAATTACAGTAAACGTACCCGACATTATACACCGTTCTCGATATCATATTTGTTCCATATTTAATTATTATTGGTGTATTAGTTATAGGTGAAATTAAAATTTACAATAGTTGCGTTCAGTCCTTACAGACTATAGATGCCCACTGTAAATGTTCCTGCGCGTGGAATGTTTGTGGCAAGTGTTGCGCAACCTCTCCTCTCTCAAATCGACGTTGTTAAATACCAGTAGGAACTGGAGGTTCAGGACAACTGGAAGAATGCCAAGATAAGGGAAGAGCAAACACATAACCCAGATTTCCCACATGTTCACCCATTTGGTACTAGCTAACATCAATATTGCTTAACTTTGGTAATCTGACGAGCACTGGTATGTTAAGGTGATTATGTCGTATATCCAGCCTATATATATAATATAAACACATACACGCATACGTAACTCTATATAAATAAAAATCGGGTTAGATCTATCTACGCTAAAAGAAATATTGGTATCCGTATATGCGATGATACCGTTTAGAATTTTAGATAAAAATGCAAACAAATACAACAGATTTTAAGAAATGGTTCCTTTAACATAGAAGCAAATGCTCGATAGAACGACAATCTATAACGATTATATATTCCATGAACCAAGCCCCCTTTTCTAGAATAACCCGCCCATGGAACACTGTTCCGCTGGTCTGCTTCCCGGTTGAATACAACATAGTAACCTTCAAATCCAATGTAAACAAATTCTTGTTGAGCTTTCTCCATAAATAATCAAATTCTACCCAATTTGCACCATTAACGATTACGACACTATCAGCTTACATTTATTAACCGTTATCCTCGAATGGCCTTCAGGCTTTGATAAGTAGTGCCTCCGAAGTAAAGTAAAAAAGATAATGTTAAAAAGTTCAGTTTTTCAGATGTGGAAGTTAATATAAAAATGCCTTTAGAAAAAGCACATCAAACAATGGTACTATTTCCGTTAACACTTGAAAGACAATGGATATCATAAAGGTAGCTGAGCGTGTAAATTTGAAGCAAGGGTTGCAAAATTCATAACCATACCTCTCCTAAATCTGCACTGCTTGGATTCAGTTGCGAGAAAATGTTTAGAACGGTTGAAAAAATATTAAGATAAGTTAAGAGCACATACATCACCGAATATTCGGTCCTGGATATGGCCTTAAACTATATTCAGTGGTGAGGCCCCAGCTTGTGGGCTTTGGGGAGTCTGGAGCCACCGTTTAATTGCCATTGCTCCCAGGTCCACTCTAACCCGGAGTGGTAGTACCTGTTAGGGTCCCAACTATCGGTTAAATAGAAACCGACTTGAAAACAACAAATATATTCTATTAAATGTGTTTTCTTCAAAATCTTTGGATTCGGCATTAAATAACCTTAAAAGGGTTGATATGCCGTAAAACAAAAACAACTAACCAACCAACCAACCAACCAACCAACCAACTGAATATTCCTCAATGTTTACCTATTATATAAGGTTGCTGCATAAATAATGTCGTTTTTTTTGTTGTTGTTGTTTTCTTTTGGTCTCTCGACAAAAGGAGGGTTGACCTGTCAATTCATCTTTGTCCGTTCATCCGTTCGTCCGTTCGTCTGTCCGCACTTTTCTCAATAACTACGCCTTGGAATTTTTGGAAAATTTGCACAAACATTAAACATGATATGAGTAAAAAGTAAAGAACGGATTCCCCGGGAAAACTCCAGTTCCTCCCCTAGAGGTGCCTTTCGGTTTAAAATGGCTAAAATTGACATTTTTGTTCTTATTAAAAAAAAAAAAATTGATGTCTTGGATTTTTGTAAAACTTTCTGAAAAATTTTAACTAACTGATTTCTATATAATTTTGTTTGTTTATACTTCGCGATAACTCTTAGGTGTGCCCCGGGGACTCTTTTAGGGCTAATAAAACACACACTCTATTTTGAGGACTATTTTACCATATTTGTCCAAAATTTTCTGTGTATTCCGATTTAGCAGTTTTGTATGGTGCTGAACTCGAATGTAAATATGTTAAGGCCTAAAACTGCGCCGTTAGTTCATTTTCACCATAATTTGACGTCCTCTGAGGATATTTGGGGTTAAATGGGGAGGGGGGCAAATACTGAATTTAGTCATTTTTTTCATGCCTCGTTTACTGTACAATCACGGGGGCAATGCATGCTTCGCTTGTTCATCCGATATATATATATATATATATATATATATATATATATATATATATATATATATATATATATATATATATATATATATATATATGTGTGTGTGGTGTGTGTGTGTGTGGGTGTGTCAAAAAGTGACATTATTTTTGCACGAACTAATAGTTCTGGCCAGAAAAAAACGTCGCTGAATTTCGGTGATTAAAAAAAAACTGGTGTGTCAACGTGATTTTGCCGTATATTTCGAAAAAAATAACTATGCATATAGGTAACATACTATCCAATATTTTAAAAATCTTACATGTATTAACTAAAATATATCTAGTATAGTGTATGAAGTTAAAATGCATTGCGGAACGATTAAAGTATCGCCCTAAAGAAAACAACAATACTGCTTCATTTCAAAACTTTCATTAAAAAATCAATTCAGGTAACTTGATTATATAGTAGACCTGACATCTATTCAATGTAAGTGCCTACTGCTTCAATCTCCGCTTCGATACAAATCCGGAACTGAAAGCATGCGTTTTCTACAAGCGCCGGCGAGGGCTCGGCGAGTATTCGGCGGATGGCAGCGATGAGGCCGGTTTTGATGTTGTAAAGGTCATCTTCGTAGTTTACTCACATATGACAAAAGAAAGTAGTCTTGCAGGTTCAGGTCGATGGAAAAGGGCACAGCGAGAGAAAGGTACAAAGTTGTAGCACTGAAGCCAAGCTTGGGCCACTTTGGACACTGTGGGACGGTGCCGTCCGGTGCCACACCCAGGGTCTGCCAGCAGCCACCAGATTGCACCAGGGGATCACCACACTCTTTAACACATCCAGGTACACTTTGGTGTTGACTTTCAAGCCGACTTCGAAAACGTGAGATGACATGAGTTGGCCCTTAATTGAAACCACACCAATGACCATAACCGAGGCCGAAAATTTTGTTTTCATCACCCTGGGAACGTCCATGTTTTACGTGCGAATCCAGCGATGCATTTTGAGGGTGCTAACATTGGTCCTGTTGTCATAACTTAGATTGCTAGAGAGTATGAGTTGTACAGTGACGCATCTCCGATCTTACACGGTGAACATCTTGTCACTTTCAGACATGATAGAAAGCTCCTATCCCTCTTGGGATTTGTACACAACTAGTCAACTAGTAGATAGTCTGCAACAAAAAAATGAAACTAGTTTTCATCAAACGAAAATAGAATCATTTCGGCCTTTTGCTAGGGCGACAGTTTTATCGTTCTACCCTTTTAAGACATCGTCATCAATATTAATAGCACTGATTTATGCATAAGCGAATAACAAGCGAATAATAATTAACAATAACAATATAATAACAATAATAACAGTGATAGTTGTGCCAACGCTATACGAGCTCTCTCTCTCTCTCTCTCTCTATATATATATATATATATATATATATATATATATATATTTCCTCCCTCTCTCTCTCTATATATATATATGTATATTTATATTTATAACATTTCTCCACATTATTAGCAACACGTATTATACACAGACATATAGAAAGAGAATACATAAACACTCACATATTATATAATTAACAACAAATATTATATATATATATACACGCACATACATAGAATAACTCAATATTTATAATTACAGACGAAAGCATTCTCTATATTATTACCAACAAATACTTCTAAGCTATACATATATATATGTGTGTGTGTGTGTGTGTGTGTGTGTGTGTGTGTATGTACATATCAGTGTATATATATATATGTGTGTGTGTATATATGTGGACTTATACATATATATGTGTATGTGTGTGTGTGTGTGAGTGTAGGATAATGTTTTAATGTAGACATATCTTTAACAATTAATATTCGAAGCAAAATTATAAACAAAAACAGGTTAATACAATTGTTTTAATCGAAAGCAAAAACAAACAGAAAAGTAAGATTTAAAAATATCAATAAATATTAATAAATAGTTAAAAATATGCGATAACCACCATTAGATAAGATTTATCGATACAGTATAGAACTAGCTACAAAACACACACGATGCTTGCCATACAACAATCGGATAGAACCATTAAGATGTAATAAAGTAAAACAAATTCCCATACTCATATATATATATATATATATTTCGGACGATATCAAAACATCGTTAAACTCACTACTCGTTCAAGCAGCCGCCAATAGCATAATGGTTAGAAGCCTTGACTGCCGTATAAACGGTCGGGTTTCAATCCTGGCTTGAGGTAGTTGCCTGTCTAGCCGCACTGATGAGCTGTGAAACAGCGAAACAGTACTGTATGTGGATGACTATATATATATATATATATATATATATATATATATATATATATATATATATATGTGTGTGTGTGTGTGTGTGTGTGTGTGAGTATGAAAATTGACACGTGTTTCGTAGATGAAGAAACACGTGTAAATGGATAATTATATTTATAAACAATATTTATGTCGCTCCCCATTTGAGGGTACCAAATCGGTCAAAGATAAAAATTATTGCTCACTCGCATTTAGGTAAAAATGCACTTTCGTATAAATAATTGAATTCATTCAAAACGTATAGCAAAACAAAAACAAAATAAATAACATACACACACACACACACACACACACACACACACACACATATATATATATATGGGATGAAAGATAAATTGTTAAATTATTAATTCAGTTTTCACAGAGGGAAACATAACGAAATGGAATTAATATGTACGATCGCTTCAAAGCCGATATCTCTTTAGTCATTCAATATTTACAAATAAAACTGTCGAGAAATAAAGTGAAATATTTCTGGATATCGTCTCCTCGTCAGCATAAATGTGGAGAGGAGGATTGTTGCTAAGATTGGGAAAGACACAAACATTTATCTTACCTATTGAAATAAATATTATGGTAAACCTTGAAATTATTAAGAAAAGAAATTGTGTTGCAATAAAACAGAAAATAAAAATTAAATGAAAAAATTTATGACGAATAAAATTCTTTTTTAGTTACATAATTTATATTTCAATTATATTTATTGTAAATTAATATAATGTAATTATATAATGTTTACGCGATACAATTAAACACTTGTATAATGATGTTTCATTGATTAAATGGTAAAAGGGGGAACGTAACTATTACATTTTTTATTTCATACTTACGTATGGATTTACTGACGGAAAAATTAGCTATGGGTATCAAAAACTGGTTTTATAGAATGTTCCAATTTGATAGAAGATTTAAACATATATGGGATTTTATATATATATATATATATATATATATATATATATATATATATATATGTATATATATATATATGTATATATATATATGTATATACGTATTTATAGAACAGAAATTTATTGTTTATAAAAAGAATACAATTCAGATTGTCTCATATATTACTACCCCCTAAAACATATTTTAGTAAGACTAGATGCCACACAGTTCATGAATCTCTGTTCGTATTCGCATCATAACGCTGATATATATATATATATATATATATATATATATATATATCTATATATATATATATATATATATATATATATGTATATGTATATATATATATATATATATATATATGTGTGTGTGTGTGCGTGTGTGTGTGCGCGCGTGCGTATTTAGCATTTTTTTTATAATTCGTAAAATTGAAAATACGTTTTTAGTCTATCAATTTTGCATTGGATTCTTTTCATTTTCGTATTGTAGTCTTTCCCTCAGGTGGAGGATTGGCTGATGTAATAACCATAATTTTGAATTGTCAAAGTACTGTTAAACTGGTTCGATTTTTACCGTATATATATATATATATATATGGATGCTTAATTTTCACTGGTTAATAAAGTATTGATTTTTTTTATAAAGACTTGAAAAACTATTAGGAAAATTTATTTTTTTAATATTAGTTTTTTATTTTCGTTTGAATGAGTATAGCATCGAGTATTTAAAGTTTATTTTTACATTGTATAAAAATGTTAGTGTAAAGTGTTTTCTGTAAAAAATAGATGAAGTGGGAAATTGAAAGTCAAGCCGCATCGTATACATCATATATATATATATATATATATATACATTATATATATATATATATATATATAGTAGAAATGGTGATTAATAAAAACTGAAGAAAGTGCTCAAAACTGTTGTAGAGCAAATATGTGTTTTATTTATTTTTTATTACCGTATCTTTCTGTTAAGTTACATTAGTGTTTCAGCTACCCGGTCGTTTTTTTAGGGGCCGTAGAAAGATACGGTAATAAAAATAAAACGTATATATATATATATATATATATATATATATATATATATATATATATATATATATGTATGTATATATATATATATATATATATATATATCAGGTTTTAGCAGGTATTTTGAAGATTTTGAATTTAGGTTTTACATTTCAATCTATTTAATAGAAAGATTTCAAATTATATCTATTAATAATATGTTGTATGAGGACTGAATTGATTAATTTTTACAAACGTAATAAACAATAATTATGATGGTCATGAAAATTCACAAAATAAACCAAAGTTTTCCGCATGAGGAAAATAATAAAAAATGATTAAAAAATATGCACTGATTGTGTACATTATAATATATTATATTATATTATATATATATATACATATATATATGCATATATATATACATATATATACATACATAAGTATATATATATTAATATATATATATATATGTATATATTAATGAATCCAACGATCGATCACTGTGGAGAAAAAACATCAGAGAAAGTTGTAAGATTTTTAAAGGGCAGCATGTAGATCTTGCTGTCTTCAAACGTGTTTTTAGAAATCAGGATGAACATATTATGTCAGAGAAATTACAACAGGAACTGAAGTGCACTGTATGTAAGAGATATCTTTTGTCAAATGCTCGTTTTGTAGATCATCTGAAATCACACAATCAAAGAAAAGAACAACCGTCTTATGAGGAGGCTTTTACAGCTCATACGACAACACTAAGTTGTCATATGTGTCGTGTAATCTGCAAATCTAAAAGTGGCCTGACACGAAATTCGAAGATTCACAATATTACCATGCGATCACTTTTACAAGAAAGAACGTTTTTTTATGTCACATATGTGTACGTCCATGCAAGACTAAAGCTGGATTAAAAAGTCACCTTAGTGTCTTATAAGCGTAATTTATGATTTTTTTTTTCTGTTCTCAAGCTTTTTTTCTTTATTTGTTCTGTCAGCAGAGGCTTATTTGCCTGATATTGAAAGTGATAATCATGCATATGGGACATTTAAAATTTTCTTCATATATAGATATATTAATCAATCAATCAATCAATAATAGTTTTATCAATCAATGAGAAAGCGTTCCTTGAACTTTAGCCATCCATCTCTTTCCCGAGCTATCTGCTGCTATGTGCAACCCATGTGTTATATGAGGTTGTCTCTCCACCTTGTTCTTGGTCTTCCCTATGGTCTCTTATGTTCACGAGGTGTCCATTCCGTTGTCCTGATGGCCAACTTTTGTCATGTTGTCTGGCTACGTGTCCTGCCTATCTGTGTTTTGATGTCGTGATGGCAGTATTGATGTCATTGCCTCTTGCTTTTTGGTGGATCCAGGTGTTTGTCGTTCCGTCTTGTAGAGTGATGCTCGACATTATCATCTCCACCTTCCGTTGTGCCACTGCCAAGATTTCACTTTGGCAAGTTGTCAAGGCCCAGGTTTCACTACCGTAGATCATCTCAGGTAGTATATATTCATTGACAATCGTCCTTTTGATTGTCATACTTGCATTTCGGCTTCTCATGATGTTTTCCACTTTCCCCAAAACTGCCCAACTCAAAGATATCCTTCTCGTTATCTCAAGGAAGAAATCTCTATCTTTCGGAATTTTCTTTCCAAAGTCGATGTAGCTTTCAACTTCCATTAAAAATTATTAAAAATTATTTAAAATTATTGGCGATTTGGCAATGTGCTAGCTAAACATCACTTTGGTTTTTCCATTAAAAATTATTAAAAATCATAAAAAATTATTTAAAATTATTTAAAATTATTGGCGATTTGGCAGTGTGCTAGCTAAACATCACTTTGGTTTTTCCATTAAAAATTATTAAAAATCATAAAAAATTATTAAAAATAATTAAAAATTATTGGCGATTTGGCAGTGTGCTAGCTAAACATCACTTTGGTTTTTCCATTAAAAATTATTAAAAATCATAAAAAAATTATTAAAAATTATTAAAAATTATTGGCGATTTGGCAGTGTGCTAGCTAAACATCATTTTTGTTTTTCCAAGATGCATGTTGAGACCAACCAGTTTTTTTTTGTTCTTACAGTGGATGTCGTTTAGAATGTCATTTAGTTCCAGAGAGTGTGCCATCAGTAATATATCGTCAGCAAATATGAGGTATGACAGGTGTTCGCCATCGAAGTTGACTAGAAGTTAGAAATTACAACAATTTATTACACGTTACAAGTTTTTTTTTGTTCTCCTTATTTCATATAGTTTCAAAGTATGGCTCTTATCCCCAGAGAAAATTAGTGAGCACATTGATATTTAAAGGCAGTTTATAAATTTTGTTTAAATTGACCATGATATACAAGAAGTTTATAAATTTATATAATTTTGCATGAATTGAACATTATATCATTATATACAATAAGTCATATTTTTTTATGAAAGTTGAAGATAATGTAAAAATGGATGGGTTAAAAGGATATTACATATAAAATATGCATATAATATATACATATAAAATAGTCATATAAAATATACATATAAAATAGTCATATAAAATATACATATAAAATATACATATAATATATACATATAATATATACATATAATATATTCATATAAAATAGTCATATAAAATATACATATAAAATATACATATAAAATATACATATAAAATATACATATAATATATACATATAAAATATTCATATAAAATATACATATAAAATAGTCATATAAAATATACATATAAAATATACATATAAAATATACATATAAAATATACATATAATATATACATATAAAATATTCATATAAAATATACATATAAAATATACATATAAAATATTACATATAAAATATACATATAAAATATACATATAAAATATACATATAAAATATTCATATAAAATATACATATAAAATATACATATAAAATATACATATAAAGTATACATATAAAATATACATATAAAGTCGAAACACCATGAAGAAAAATATATTAATGGTTTTTTTTCCTCGCCCATTTTAATCACTTTATACTCGCTTTATTAAATAGAATGATTAATTTTAGTCGGCCTTTTGGCAATTAAATATATGAAAGATCCCCCATTGCTCTCTATTTTCGACATTAAAATTATTTTCAATGTTATCGATTTTTCTTCTGACAAGATGATAACCGAAATAGCTCTCGAGAGATTTCAAATGTGTATAAAATTTTGTACCTCCACACATGTATATATATGTGTGTGTTTGCGTGTGTGTGTTTGTGTGCATATGTGACGTTGCCTCTGGTGCGTGCAAAACGGCCTCTACCAAACTCATCTGTAGAATTTTTACAGTGATGATATGACAAAGACAACACAATATTTTACTTACGAAAATGATAACGTACATTATAATATATATATATATATATATATATATATATATATATTTATAAATTTATATAGTCATCCATATATAGTAATATTTCGCTGTTTCGCAGCTCATCAGTGCGGCTAAACAATCAACTGCCTCAATCCAGGATCGAAACCCGATCGCTCAAACAACAGTCGCAACTTCTTAATGTTGCACTACAAGGTTGCTTCTATGTGGGCAGTGAATTAACAATGTTTTGACATTGTCCAAAGTACTTAAGTTCATTTTGTTTCAACAAGGAGCATCGCTTCATTCGCTAATTATATATATATATATATATATATATATATATATATATATATATAATTTAAAGGAGATTAGAACAATAGTCTAAAGAGCTGAGTGTATTTAAATGTAACAGTGAAATTACTAGTTTAATTAAAATACAGGATAGAGAAAGTGCTCGTTGTAATTTAGATATATAATAAGCTCGATAGGTAAATATCCTAGAGCTAATTCAATATTAAGTAATGTGATTGATAATTTAAAATTTAAAAATCAAATTATAATTAAATTAAAAATCCGTTTCATAAGAAGGAACAACAACAAAATCAATTATCTGTACGATCGTTTCGGAAAACAATGCTTTTTATTGTGGTAGACATCAAGTTACGTACAATAATTACATATAGTTTTTTAATAAGCAAGGTCTCCTCGTCAGCAAAATTTGAAGGGTTTTTATTAAATTTAAAAGACACCATAAATAAACCTAGCATTAAAAGTAAGGCAGATGTATCTTTTAATTTTTCGCTTTTTGAAATCAGGAACTATAGTTAAAATACTCATTTAGATGTTTGCTATAGCTTTTTACCTTATTGAATAATGAATTTTAAAACTTAACTGATAAAGTGGGAACGATTAGATTGACAACTCTTTTTTGGATTTCATCTAAGAGGAAGAGACTAGTGATAGATGCATCAGCTCATATGTGGAACCAATACGCCATGCATGGGCGAATGGTGACCTTGTAAAGATACAGGATACTCTCAGGCGGGAGTAGTCTTCTAGCTCGATAGAGGGAACCCACTCTCTTTGCAGCAGCCTTTGCAATACCCTCTATGTATTTGTTTCAGTTCAGATGGCTCGCAAATGTTAGACCGAGAAGTCTTAAGGTAGAATTCTCAAGTAGGCTGCTATTTGTCATGGACATAGGGGGTTTGAGAGGCGTTAATTGTTATTGTTAATAGAGAGTAACTTAGTTTTACTAGCATTAAATTTACGGCCCCATTCCACTATAGTCTGGAGATCATTTTCTAACAATT
>NC_136496.1:24945150-24950150 GCF_053919585.1 Euprymna scolopes | reverse complement strand
TGGATGAAACGTGGAATATTCAGTGTAGCTTAATCGCCATATATATTTTATTACTTACTATATACATGTATTTGGTGACTTCAATGTCCACCACAGTAACTGGCTAGGAGTCTCTAATAACACATACGTAGCTGGTAGCACAACACATAGCTTCTCTATATCCCATTCCCTATCTCAGTTGGTTACAGTTCCGACACGTTTCCCAGACCAGCAAGATCAACATGCCTCACTTCTAGATCTCTTTCTGACAACGGTTCCCAATGACTGTACAACAAATGCCCGCAGCCAACTCGGGAATGCTGATCACGCTGTGATAATGGTAGAAATCAGCCTAAATTCTCGCCCTAAAACTGAAGACCCACTACTCAAAACAACGAGGTATTACAAAAAGGCTGATTGGGAAGTCATCAGGGAGCTCATCAGAGATGCCCCATGGCAAAATATCTTTACTCTTCCAGCGGAACAGTGTGCAAACGAGACCACTGAATGGTTAAAAACTGCAATTGAAGCACATGTTCCCGCACGGAAATTCTATAGCAAGCCCCACTCTCCCCAATGGTTTACTTCTGCTTGTGCAGCTGCCATTTGTCAAAGGCAGCATGCCTTCCGCAGATTCAACCGACATAAGTCCAGCTCAAATAAACAGAAGTTTATAGAAGCTAGAAATAATTGTAAGAGAGTGATAGAGACAGCTAAGACAGATTACTCTGAAACCACTAGAAAACGCATCGAAGCACAGAAATTAGGAACCCGGGATTTTTGGAAAATCTACAACAGCGTAGTAAATAATGGACAGTCAACTATTCCCCCACTATCAAACAATCATGAGGTTGCTTGCACGGCAACTGACAAGGCATATCTGCTTGCCAGTCAGTTTGCCTCAAACTCCACACTGAACTCGGTACATCACACACTCCCTGATTTTCCTCTGTGAACAGACACCACACTAGACGATTTGAAAATCAACCCTTCTCAGGTACATGCTATTATAAAAAACCGAGAACCTCAAAAGCATGTGGACCAGATCTCATCCCGGCTATGCTATTAAAAAAATGCTCTGACGAGGTTGCTCCAGTTCTCTCCAAATTTTACAATAAATGCCTTAACGAATCTTGCTTTCTCGACTGCTGGAAAACCGCCTCTGTGGTACCAGTCTTCAAGAATTCTGGTGAAAGAACTGACCCACTAAATTATATCCCCATTAGCCTTCTCCTGCTTTTCGCCAAAATATTTGAGTCCTTAATTAATCAAGCCATAGTCCAGCACCTAACAGCTGCTAAACTCCTGACTGACAAACAATATGGATTCAGGCAAGCCCGTTCAACAGCAGATATCTTAACTGTAGTTCCCGAACGCATATACCGTTAATTAAACAAAACAGGGAAGGGTAGAGCGGTGGCCCTTGATATATCTAAGGCTTTTGACAGGGTATGGCACGATGGTCTTCTAAGGAAAATTACATCATATGGAACCACTGGAAGAATTCATAATGTAATTAAATCCTTCTTAAGTAATAGAAAAATCAAAGTTGTCCTCGATGGTCGTACATCTAAACAATATGACATAAATGCGGGGGTACCTCAGGGGTCTATCCTTGGACCTCTATTATTCCCGATATTCATAAATGACCTCACTGATAAAGTTGTTTCGGAGATGGGTATATTTGCCGATGACACCACTCTCTATAACAGATATGCGGGGAAAACAAATGAATACATGTCAAAGGAAATGGCAGAAACACTAGAGGATGACCTCCAATCTGTAGTGGAATGGGGGACAAAAATGGTTGGTCACATTCAATGCTGCTAAGACTAAGCTTGTTTACTTCAATAACTACAAGAAACCTTCTCTACCACCAATAGCAATGGCCAAGAACACATTGCCTGAAAGTACTTCTTTTAAACTCCTCGGCCTAACGTTTACAGGGAATATGAACTGGAATAGATACATTGAGGGCATTGCCAAGGCTGCTGCAAGAAAGGTTGGCTCCCTCTACCGTGCTAGAAAACTACTTACGCCTGCCAGTATCCTATACCTCTATAAGGCCACCATTCGCCCATGTATGGAGTACTGTTGTCACATCTGGGCTGGTGCATCTGCTGCTTGTCTCTCGCTCCTTGACAGGGTTCAAAAGAGAGTCGCCAACCTGATAGGTCCTGAACTGTCATCTAGGCTTCAGCCTCTGTCCCATCGACGAGATGTTCCATCCCTCTGCCTGTTCTGCAAATACTTTAATGGTGAATGCTCTGACGAACTGCAAACACTTGTACCTCCCCGACGTAACTACCCCCGACAAACCCGACAAGCTACTAAGTCGCATTCCTTTACAGTGCATATCAGTATAGTTGGGAAAGCAGAATCCCGGAAGGGATTTCCAAAGACCCGCAGTTCTGGGGAAGAAAATATAGGAGTAAAAGGCTTTCTTGCACCTAGGGATCTCTACTGTAAAGGGATGAGACTTAGTAGTTTGTCTGGTTTGTCGGGGGTAGTTACGTCGGGGAGATACAAGTGCTTTTAGCTCGTCAGAGCATTCACCATTGAAGTACTTGTAGAACAGGCAGAGGGATGGAACATCTCGTCGATGGGACAGAGGCTGAAGCCTAGATGACAGTTAAGGACCTATCAGGTTAGCAACTCTCTTTTGAACCCTGTCCAGGAGCGAGAGACAAACAGCAGATGCACCAGCCCAGATGTGACAACAGTACTCCATACATGGGCGAATGGTGGCCTTATAGAGGAACAGGATACTGTCAGGCGTAAGTAGTTTTCTAGCACGATAGAGCGAGCCAACCTTCATTGCAGCAGCCTTGGCAATGCTCTCAATGTATCTATTCCAGTTCATATTCCCTGTAAACGTTAGGCCGAGGAGTTTAAAAGAAGTACTTTCAGGCAATGTGTTCTTGGCCATTGCTATTGGTGGTAGAGAAGGTTTCTTGTAGTTATTGAAGGAAACAAGCTTAGTCTTAGCAGCATTGAATGTGACCATCCATTTTTGTCCCCATTCTACAACAGATTGGAGGTCATCCTCTAGTGTTTCTGCCATTTCCTTGGATATGTGTTCATTTGTTTTCCCCTCATATCTGTTATATAGAGTGGTGTCATCGGCAAATATACCCATCTCCGATACAATTTTATCAGGGAGCATTCAAGTTCATTGATTTTTTAACACTTTTTCGAAGGACTGTGAACAGAAAAACATACCCTGGATATGCAATAACATATTTAATAGATCAATTGGATGTGGGGAATGAATTTTAACTTCTTTACTAGCTAATCATTTGAGACGTAGAGGAGATTTTAATGGAATATTCGATTATCTATGTATCTCCTTTAGGGGCCAAGTATGAGCTCAAGGAAGAGTGCACCTTGATTTTTTAGACCTTTAATTGAATAAAATGAAACAAAATTAAAGGTCCGTCACGGCACATTCCCTTGATATATCGCTCTTACACAGAAGAGAGTTTTTTTTGTTTTTTTAATATATTCTGATCTTTCGCCTATTATTAGTATTTATTAATCCCTCTTTGACTTGTTGCTTTAAGCTCGTAACAGAAACAAACGAAAAACATATAAGATTTATTCTTTCTAGATAAACATGATGCGATTCCTTTTAATTAACATTCGTTTTGCCTATTGCCTCCACTCTAACTTGCTATCATTCATTAATTTCTTCTAATGTAATATTTGCATACTAGCAGGACCCGTGGACAATCCTTAGAATATAAAATATATACCTATCAACAAATTTTTTGATGAAGATATTATTTTTATGGATAGAGGAAAAATTAGTTGTTTTTTTTAACAGAAAAACTAGTTACAGGAAGAAAATATAAGTTTATTAATATAAAGAAATATAGTGCCCATTGAATTATAAATATAGAACTGCCCCAAAAAGGATATAAATTAATAAGTACTAATAAATACTAACAAAAATACTAACAAAATTCTCGTTCAACAGTCATCTCCTTTTCTCAACCAAGTAAACGAAAATTTTATTGAAATATATTAAGTGTATTTCTTTTGACGGTTATCTTCAAGAATACATTTTAATGAAAGCATAAATTTTAATGAAAAAAAATTTAATGAATAATTTTGAATGATTTCAATGAATAATTTGGAATAATTTTAATGAATAATTTTAATCAAAGAATAGATTTTAATGAATAATTTTGAATAATTTTAATGAACAATTTTGAATAAATTTAATGGATAATTTTAATGAATAATCTTAATGAAAAATACATTTTAATGAAAGAATAAATTCTAATGAAAAAATAAATTTTAATGAATAATTTTGAATAATTTTAATGTATTTTAATGAATAATTTTAATGAAAGAATAAATTTTAATGAAAAAATGAATATTAATGAACGAATAAACTTTATTGAACTATATTAAATGTATTTCTTTTGACGGTTATTTTCAAGAATAAACCACACTTTATATAGTGTTCACTTACAAAGGTCTAGTTTACTATTATTAAAGCTTCGCATATTAATTCAATGTAACTAGACGCAACGAAATTAAAACAGTCGACATTCGGAAGGCAGGTATCAGTTGCAACCGATCAATAAAGTTCAACGCTCCGCTGTCGTAACTAACGCGTTTGCACGATGAAGTATATATATATATATATATATATATATATATATATATATATATATATATATATATATATATATATATATATATATATATATATATATATATATATATTTACTATATTAATTAAATACCTACAAACACTAGTGTGTTATCCTTTCAAGAATCTTCAGTGCAGTGTGTCACGATTAACAGCAGTTGACAGATTCGAGCTCGGCAACACGAAACATCTCTGGCTCTGAGTTTAAACATTTTAATTTTAAATGTTCTTTACGTCAGTCAATCACAGTGATCTAATCGTTATACAACGATCTATGCATGTGTGTATATATATATATATATATATATATACATAAATTAGCGTATGATGCCTTGTTCTTTGTGTAAACAAATTGAGC
>NC_136496.1:24925150-24942650 GCF_053919585.1 Euprymna scolopes | reverse complement strand
CTGTTTTTGTTTATATTTAATTTGTTTTTTCGTTTGACATATGCTAATTAACATGTCATTCTATCCCTTAAAAACGCGATCGTTCGTTATCACTGTGGCAAATATGGCCGTTTTAAACAGGAAGGAGGGTTGGCGGGAATATTTCCTGCTGCGAGATTGCCTTCTTATCTCTACAAAAAAGGGTGCATCTATTTGTGAGCATGTGTTGCTCGCGTGGTCCGCATTAGAGCATGAACAATATACATACGCACACACATTAATATATATATATATATATATATATATATATATATATATATATATATATATATATATATATATATATATACTAGCATGGGAGCCCGGTGTTGTCTGGGTGTTTGGGGGTGTATGCTGAGCAAAAGAAAAATGTGGTAGTAGGAAGGCAGGCTCGAACCCGTACCCGGAATGTTAAAAAGAACGGGAAAACGTGAAATCTTTGCTGTTACAACCACCACCAACCGGAAGTGACGTATGTTTAAATTAAGGCTAGACTATCGAGAAGAGGGGATGTCTTTCGAAAATATCGGCAGAAAAAGTGACCCCTCCCTGTAGAAAAGTGCCCAGTTGAAGGTGAAGAAATTAATGTGAAAATCAGTTCCTTCTGTCGAAATTTGTAGGCAGACATACAAACATACATACATACATTTATATATTGGCAGCTCAAATTTCGACTACAACCGATTAAAAAGCTTGCCCTATCTCTGAATACGCTTTATGTAAAATTTCAAATTTTTAGACCAGAAATTGTCTGAGTAATTTGCTAACTTTGACCCCTATTATGACACCTGAATATTTATTGTTTTGGACTCAAATCAAGTTATTAAGTTAGATCCCTGTTCTAGAAAGCTATATCTAAAATTTCAAGTGTTTAGACCGGAAATTATCGGAGGAGTTTGGTAGCGTTCTCGAAGATCAAATCGTTAAATTTTGACCCGTTTAACAACCAAATTTATGGCCGAAAACCGATTACAAAGATTTTCCCAAATCTCAAGACCGTGCATATCAAATTTTGAGTCCGTAGACTAAAACTTGACAGAGTTATTGTGTAGGGGAATGTACACAGACATAGACACACATACACTTTTACTTATATATATATATATATATATATATATATATATATATATATATATATATATATATAATAATCGCGTTGACACACCGGTTCTCGTCAGATCACCAAAGTTAAGTAACGTTGAGCCTGGTTTGCACCAGATGGGTAACTATTTGGGAATTCTAGGTGCTGTATGTGCTCTCCGCTTATCTCGGCATTTGTTTCCCGTCGTCTTGTATATACACTTCACTTGCCACTGGTATTTACCAATTTCAACTCGGAGGATGTGTGGTTGGAGATTGCGCACCTCCTACCACAAAAATGTCATGCGCAGGAACCGTTTCGTGGTATGCATACTCTGTTAAAGCCTGAAGGAGCCTTATATTATATATACAATGTCAAGCAGAAGTATTGGATACATTACATTTTTCTTCATAACTTTAATTCGGGTTCAAGATTTTACCTAAAATTTGGTCAGTTACTCTTCTAACTAATATTTTGGGTAGTAATTACAAAATTAAAGTTTAGAAAGTTTATATTAAAGGAAAAATATAAATCAATCAACGCAAAAGTATTGGATACATCGATGTAATATTTGGTTGCATAGCCTTTATTGCGTTCAACCGCTCCAATCGCTTTCTATAGTTACACACATGTTTTCTGAAAAGATATGCAGGTATTTTGCGCCATTCTTTTTTGCAGAACTGTTCTAGTTGTGTAATATTTTGTGGATTCCTCTTGTGAACATTGATCTTCAATATTTTCCACAAATTCTCAATTGTGTTGAGGTCTGGAGACTGACTGGGCCAAATAAGAACGTCACTTCTGTTATTTCTAAGTCATTCTTTGGTTAGTTTGGTAGTACGCCTGGGATCATTGTCCTGCTGAAACACGAAATTGTTATTATGTCCCAATAAATCAGCAGATTTCTGGAGGTTTTTCACCACGATCTCCCAGTATATACATCCATTCATTCTATCATTTATGATTTCTAGTTCACCAGTACGTTTGGAGGAAAAATGCCCCCATACTATAATCGAACCACCGCCAAACCTTACCGTAGGAAGCGTATTATTTCTGTTATAGACGGTGCCATTTTTACACCATACATGTGTTGCTGTGTTTATTCCAAAGATTTCGATTTTCGTTTTGTCTGACCAGATTAGCTTGTTCCAAAATCCTTGGGGTTGTTCTCCATATATTTTAATATAATTCAAACGTGATCCGACATGTTTAAGCTTCAATAATGAAACTTTTCTTGGGGACTTTGATACAAAAACCTGCACGATTTAGAACTCTACTGATTTTATCCTTGCTCACATTAATCCCAACTTCTCTGAGGTCGGTTTGGATTTCACCACGAGTAAGAAAAGTGTGTTTTGTACCTTTCTGCTTACCTACCTTGATTTTTTTCGTTTAATTTCTTTGGCCGACCATATATTGGAAGATTTGCAACAGCTTCACCAGGGTTTTTAAAATTTCTAATAACGTTTCCAACTGTACTAAGTGGTAGATAAAGTTCCCTTAATATTATTCGATACCCTTTTCCTTCTTTGTGCTTATCAATGATTCTTTGGCGAATGTCTATTGAAAACTCTTTAGTTTTAGGGATTTTTATAAACGAACTAGTTGACTTTGAAGGAGTGAGTCCAAACTGGAAGAATTTTATAAAAGTATTTTAATATAAAGCTCTCTGATTGGTCAGTGATAACTTGTTTGCATTATTGCAACACGCTAAGCAAACGTCATTTAAATTTATTTCAGAAAAAATATTTCTTTTAAAAGTGTATCCAATACTTTTGCGTTTGTTAATTCATATTTTTCTTTAAATATACACTTTCTAAACTTTGATTTTGTAATTACTACTCCAAATATAATTTCGAATAGTAATAGGAATACACTGACCAAATTTCAGGAAAAATCTTAAAACCTAATTTAAGTTATTAAGAAAAATTTAATGTATACAATACTTTTGCGTGACACTGTATATAAAGAGAGAGAG
Organism: Euprymna scolopes; assembly: GCF_053919585.1. NCBI lineage: Eukaryota > Metazoa > Mollusca > Cephalopoda > Sepiida > Sepiolidae > Euprymna > Euprymna scolopes. Next base: position 24,939,573 of record NC_136496.1, on the reverse strand, counting down.
AGAGAGAGAGAGAGAGAGAGAGAGAGAGGATGATGTAGTTTGATTCAAACATTATTTTGTTTATTTTATTTCGTATCATCTACCAAACTACATTGTCATAATATTTAAACACATGTCTCCCTCTGTTTTTCTCTTTGATTATCTGTCTTTGTCTCGCTCTCTGTCTGTCTCTCACTCTCTGTCTGTCTGTCTTTCTCTCTCTCTCTCTCTCTAAATATATATATATATATATATATATATATATATATATATATATATATACAATTATTTACTATAATAATTAATAATTATTAAATATCTACAGACACAAGGGTTTCATCCTTTTGGGAACTATCACTGCAGGGTGTCACGATTAACGCTTGTCGAGAGATTCGAACCCCGGCAACAGAAGTCATGTCTGGCTTCATTGGCATAGACCCGAACAACTCGGCTACCGACAACCGCGAGAGATACAGTTGAAATTAAACATTTATTGTTTTTAAATGCTTTTAACGTCAAAGTGATCTAATCATTATATGACGATCTGCGCATATGAGCTAAGTTGACCGACTTATTACAACTGAAAGTGCTCAACGATAAGAAACAAGTTTCTTAAAGCCAGGCGAGTAGTAATTTAAGGGGAAAATCAAAATCAAATATTTCTCCATATATTCCTTGTTTCAAACAATAAATTCTTAACTTGAATATATTTTTTATATATTTTGATTTACAGAATTTAACGTTAAGCATTATACTTATATGTTGCTCTGTTTTCATGCATTGAGCTTAACATTTTTGACTAGGATTGTCCCGAAAGTATTACCTCCCTGTGATATATAATAACGCAATTAAATTGATTTCGATAATTGTGACTTATCATATATATATATATATATATATATATATATATATATATATATATATATATATATATATATATATATTTATCAGAATAATATAATGCCATAAATCTATTAGTATGCAAATCCAGTGATTATCGATCTTACAAAATATTATGTGCTGTAATATTTTATAAAACACTCCCAGCTAAATGAAATTGCTCAACATACAAGATAGAGCAAATAAATCATAATTTAGTCATTTAAATTTTATGATTTGAAACGGTTACATTTCAAATCTAAAATTGTTATTACATGCAAAGCAAATAATACATTTTTATAAGTATATTTCCTTCAGCAATGAGTTTTCGATGTTTGTTAATCTCCTAAGAGGAAAAATATTAGCAAATATTATAAATGGTTTGCACCTAATTTGCTAAAGGTAAAAACATAGAAAATTATAATTTAAAATTAAGTGCAAACCATTTATAATATTTGCGAAAACTCCCTCTCTTTCTCTCTCTCTCTCTCTCTTTATCGTTTATTTTCTCTCTTCCCCATTTTAAGAATAGCTTGTTTGAGCTTTTCTTAACTTTAGGAAAGAGGAGTAATTCACGTTCACATTGCGCCTTGAAAGCAATTTTCGGTTTAATTTTATTTTTCTTGATGTTAAAAAAATTCCCGCTTTCATTGAAACCTATCTTCTGAGGTCCTGGATATGACCTAAAACTATATCCGATGGTGAACCTCCAGCTTGCGGGCTCTGGGGAGTGTGAAGCCACCCTTTAATTGGCATTGCTCCCAGGTCCACTCTGACCCGGAGTGGTAGTACCTGTTAGGGTCCCAACTATGGGTTAAACAAAAACTGAGTTGCAAAAAACAAATATATTCTATTAAAAAAATTTTCTTCAAAATCACCGGATTCGGCATTAAATAACCTGAAAATGGTTGATATGCCGTAAAACGAAAACAACCAACCAACCTACCTTCTGATAGCCGATTAGCTAATCGCTTCGATCTATTCCGTGTCCTTGCGTTATCTTTCGAGAGGAAGTTGCCGAATATTAGGTCATAAACTGCATAAGTAGCACCTTCTTTTTTATAACACCGACATAGAAATTAATCTCTGATCCGCATATTTATTTGTCTCTACTCCACGAGGAATAAGCACAAGGCCAAACAGATTTTTAGAAAGTCAGTGCACTAGTTTTATGTACCATGGCGTACAGATACGTCCCATTCGACATTTCCATGTAGAGGTACCGCAGGTGATTAAAAATTAACTCAAACCTTATTCAGAAGGTCAAGCGTGAGAAAAAAGGCATCCTATGATTGTGTGTGTGTGTGTGTGTGTGTATATATATATATATATATATATATATATATATATATATATATATATATATATATAATCATATATAAATATTATATATATATAAATACTATATATATATATATAAATATTATATATATAAATATTATATATATATAAATATTATATATATATATAAATATATATAATATTTATATATATATATATATATATATATATATATATATATATATATATATATATAACATTTAAAAAATCAAAACAAAAACCACTTAAACAGATGAACGATAAAAACGAAGCAGTAAATTGTCTATGTCAACATAGCGCAGAGGATTAAGGCGCTGGTACTGAAATACATAAGGTCCAAGGGTCGAATCCTACTAACAGTCAAGCTACGCTAAAGAGGAGTAGGGCTCCGAAACACGCGTGCCCGTAGATTACTGTTTTAAAAAATAATATATATATATATATATATATATATATAAAATTATTTCCACAGCTCAACCACGTCGGAGCCCATAAGAGTCTTAACGGCCAACGAACCGGAATACAAAACTCGATTTTGGCCCTCATTTCCACAGTCGGGTTTCGGCGCGGTTTGCTTGATATGTGTATGTCAATAGAATTTTTGTATGCTTAGTTAGCAGAGTGATTGCTTCGCATGCAAGAGACTTGGATTTCGAATCCTGTGTTCGTATATGTCTAACTAATGTAGTCTAAATGAGGGCGAAACTCGAGTTTTTGACTACCGGTTCGTCGGCTGTTATGGCTTTTGTGGGTTGCGACAAAGTTTAGCTGTGGAAATAATTATAGGATCTCTCACAATCTGAAAATACTATATACATAGTTGTGATTTTTTTCTTTTTACAGAAGTAATCCGATACATCTCATTCAAAGGAAATAAGTGTTCATATAATTTGATGTAGTATTATTGTTTCTTCTTTATGTTATAATTTTAATATTTTATCTCTTGAAGAACTTGTCAGCTTAGCCTAACGAATTTTACTAGGATAAAACGCGGAAAATTTCATCTATATTTTCATAACTATATATATATATATATATATATATATATATATATATATATATGTGTGTGTGTGTGTGTGTGTGTGTGTGTGTGTGTGTGTGTGTGTACAGTTTTAATTCGGCGATATTAATCTCGGTAGAGTTGTGGGATGCGATACGATTCGCGAAAAAATAAGTCAGTCAGCCCCTTAAAGAGAAAAAAAAAGTTTACAAATCGAATAAAAAGAAAAAAAAAAACAACTTTAAATGAATTAAGGGCTGAGTCGAGTTGTAAGAAATACACCCCCCTATCGAAAAAAAAATGGCGACACAAAATGTCAAAATGTATATCTTTGTCACAGGAAGTGCGATATTGTCTGATAATTTATTTTACTTCGAAATACAACCATCAAGATAAGACCTCGACGCACATCTTTCTTAGATATTTTACTTGTGTCTTTCCCCGCTCCCATGTCATAACGAGCTAATGTTGATGCTTATCTATCTATCTATCTATCTATCTATGTATCTATCAATCTTTTCTTTCTATTTTTTTTTGTCTTTTTCGAACCTTGTACTTGTGTTACCATACCAGGCTGTCTGAAGATATCAGCTCCCTGACTGAAAATGCAACACACATTGATGTTATTTTTCCCATTCTCATTTCATGTCCTGTAAAGAAAAAAAGCAGAATCAACAATTTTCTTTTACACAACAACCAAACCAAACAACATGAATCAATATTTGAAGATATTCAAGCTTAAATACCATTCGGTAGAACTACTGGAACCTTTATTAAATAACGCGATTAGGGTTGATATGCCGTCATATAAAAATCCCAGACCATCCTTGTAAGTGAATTTTATCGAAATGTCTACTAGTTTTCTTGGAAATAAACATGACTTATTTTCTAGCATTTATATGGTTTTTACCATTATATTCTTATCAGTTTGTATCAACATAAGCCCCCCCTCTTTATCTCTACAACTATTTAAATGCAACTTTGTATGTGTGTGTCATTTCGTTCCTTATAGACTCTGAAGCAGCTGAACAAATTTTCTTTTACATTTACAGAAAATTAGTGTAAGTCTGGGAGATATAGTTAAGTTTTGTTTTACGAATACGTCCGATAATTACCGATAATCGATAATCGAAACCGTTATTTAAATTTATCTATCGTCGATGAAGCCATTTTTCTATGTCGTCGCTTAGCAATAATTATAGAAAACTGGCCTTGAAAATTGTACTGTGGGTAATTTGATAGCATGTTTTTTTTTGTGTGTCTTTTTGTTATTTTTTTGTGTTTTTTGTGTTTTTTTTGTGTTTTCTGTGTTTTTTTTTTGTTTTTGTTTTTTGTTTTTTGCTTGGCGTGGCCGGTTCAAATTCCGCACGGAAATTTCATTAACTGCAAAGAATTTTATAAGACTTGGATGTTTTTTTTATTTTTGCATGCCATAGTCTGTAGATTCAAACCACGCACGTAAATTTCTTAATGTTTTTTTTTTTCGTTAACTGGAAATAAGTTTATATAAAATAATTTTATAAAAGAAACAGTAGGTTCTCTAGCGGGAAATACAGAATAACATATTTTGGACTAAGTTTCTATGACAGACGGATGAAACTTTCGGGTTATGAATACAAGTTTCGGTCTTGAGTAATCCATTCGGACGAAATAAAAAAAAAATTGAAGGCTTAGTTTTAGAACCTCGCCTTCCCATTCTAGAATTGTAACGTTGTACACTTAAAATGGCATTCCTTTAATGTAAAGGATAATTTACTGACAGTTCTCCGTAAAGAAAGAGGTTATTTATTTATAACAGATTAAAACTGTTACAATAAATAAAATGGTTGCAAAAATTCGTACTGGAAGAAACGTATTTAGCTGAAAAAAATATATATTACAGAAAAGGAAACAGACATTGCTAATTTATATTAATATATAGATTGGCAATGTCTGTTTCCTTTTCTGTAATATATATATATATATATATATATATATATATATATATATATATATATATTCAGCTAAATACAGGATATAGAATAGCATTTGTGTTCTTTTGTGTGTCACGCTTAAATCCGGGTCGTTTAATTGTTATGTACTTTTATTTCTTGTCATAAACAATTTGAACAAGAATTCTTCATAAGTTGTGGTTTCAGTTTCGACTATAGCTGATGGCACTTAAATCATCTATTTTTTTAATAAATAATCAAGAATTCTTCATAAGTTTTGGTTTCCGGTTTCGGTTTCGATTATGGTTGACGAACCTGAAGTTATATATATATATATATATATATATATATATATATATATATATATATATATATATATATATATATATAACTTCTTCATTTGCTCACATAAAAATTAATATACGAAAGTATCAATTTATGCGTAGACTTTAAATATTTACTTCAAAAGTGTTCAATACATAGGTAGAGCTAGTTAGTAATTTATAAAATATATATGTGATTAAGCTACACTGAATATTCAGTGTAGCTTAATCGCCATATATCTCTTCTATAATATAAAGCTGTGTGTGTGTGTGTGTGTGTGTATGTGTGTGTGTGTGTGGTCACGAATAGGCTCCTATATGGGTATGTTTGATCTGGGAGAACAGTGGTTCACTAAAATTGACGGGTCTGCGTTCGCACCTGGTCCACAAAGTATGGAAATAAAAAATTTTGAAATTAAAAAAAACGTTTACAAGTGTTTTTGATATAGATGTACATCAGAACACTTTGATAAGTATGTTTTAACTTAAATAGGGATGATATAATTTTGGCATGTTGAGATGCAACTTCTGCCAAATTTAACACCCAATCCTCAAAAAATACCAACAGTGGAAATCTTCGTGGCCTTAGGGTCAAGATCAAAGTGTAGTATATGTTCTTTAGATGCTACACGTCAATTTATTGTTTTCTATCAGTGGAGGAGAAATCCTTCACGACTGAGACAATTTTTATTTTTTGTTCTTTTTCTCCACATTAAAAAACGACGCTAGTGTCTAACTCTGCCCCGTGGGGAGGCATCGTAAATAGGAACTCCCTGAAATCAGTAACTGGTCCAACAAGGTTTAATCATGAATATCCAACAGTCTTTGCTTTATCGCCATTCACCCTAATCTTGGATCGTATTGGTTATCGCCTCATCAAAATGAAATGTGATTCTAAATGAATTCTTTTTTGTACAAAAAATCACCAATGTCCGAAGGCCACTCGAGTATAAGGGTAAATGAGCGTATGGTAGCCAATAGAATAATATTGTAATATTTTTTAGTAGTGGGAAGTTGGTTAATTGAATTACTTAACAGAACGGCTTATCAATAACTTTTTAACGTTGGACTTTTTAACGTGGGACTTCAGCTGGAAAGTAGGCAAACGGAAGAGAGTTCAACAGGCGCGCAGTTCTAAGAAAAATAAACTTTGTTTATGGAATCCACATTTAGGTTTAGGCACATTTAAAGAGCGGGAGGGGGTTATTAATAGTGGATTCAGCTATACGAGTATTTTTGTTTTTTCGTGAAACTTTATCTAGAGGGTACTGTAGATCTGGCTCTCAAGGGGTCAAAGTTCAACGATTTGACCTTTGAAAACTCTACCAAACTCCTCCGCTAAGTTTGGGTCTAAACACTTGAAATTTAAGTTGTAGGTTACTTGGACATGGTTCAAACATTTTCATTTGATTTGAGCCCAAATCAAAAAATGTAAAAGGGTTGAAATTTAAAAAAAAATGTGACCTCTGCGGTCTCTACAAAACTACACAAACAATTTTTGGTCCAAACATTTGAAATCTTACATAAAGAGTATTCAGATATAGGTAAAACTTTTTAATCGAACCGCTGTGCTACTAAGGGATGCAAAGTTCAAAAGATTTGACCTTTGTGGTCTCTAGCACACTATTCAGCCAATTTTGGGCCTAAACATTTGAAAATTTTTCATAACGATATTCAGACATGCAGCAAGGTTTTTAATAAGATTTTAGGCGAAAATTTGGCTGCCAATAGGTCAAAGTTGAAAGAGTTGACCTTTGCAGACTCTACCAAAGTCCTTCGTCAATTTTGGGTCTAAACACTTTAAATTTTAGTAGTTGGTTACCTGGACATGAGTCACTTTTTAATATATATATATATATATATATATATATATATATATGTATATATATATATATATATATATATATATATGTATATATATATATATATATATGTATATATGTATATATATATATATATGTATATATATATGTATATATATATGTATATATATATGTATATATATATATGTATATATATATATATATATATATATATATATATATATATATATATATATATATATATATATATAAAGTTATTGACAGTAGATAGGGCTCGAGCAAAGCCGGGTTGAACTGCTAGTATATATATAAAGAATTAGATTTTAAAATATTGTTGATCGAGCCTCGACGAATATTCCTCAAAAAATTTTTTAAATGGCTTACTTCTTGATGCAAGTGGCTCAGTACCGTTGATCCATCTTTTATCATTTTTGTAATTTACATTTACAGAAATGACGACGTATCATATCATATCTCTCGTAGAAAGAAAGAAATCATATAAATTTACGACTAATTCTGTATCTTCATGATGGATATAAATAGATAGAAAGACAGACAGATTACTGTATCAATATATGATTTGAAAAGGCAATTAAACAATGTTATATTTTAATAAATCAATTATTTTGTATTTAAATCAGATAATTCGACAAAAGTTTAAATTTTTAACGTAGGGGGTTTGTCTTCTTTTCTTTTTTTTTCTTCGTTAACGTGTCTTTCTTGTTCGAGGCATATTTGCTTCTTCTATCCGACAGTGACCCGTTTGTCTGATTTAAGTGAGGCTTCATTTTGACGTAATCCTAAATGTAACGGCCCTGTCGGTGGGGCATTAGAATACAGCGACTGCCTCCCTGCAGAGGGTAAAAGTCCCTCAATGGGGGTCCTGGATATGACGTTAAACTATTCCAGTGATGAGGCCCAGCTTGAGGGCTTTGGGGAGTGTGGAGCCACCCTTTAATTGCCATTGCTGCCAGGTCCACTCTGACCCGGAGTGGTAGTACCTGTTTGGGTCCCAACTATGGGTTAAATAGAAACCGACTTGAAACAACAAATATATTCTATTAAAATATTTTTCTTAAAAATCTTTGGATTCGGCATTAAATAACCCGAAAAGGGTTGATATGCCGTAAAACAAAAACAACCAACCAACCAACCTAAATGTAAAGACGTTGTTTCGTATTTTTTGGATAATGAATTAATAGTCATATTTTTTTTATTATTCAAATGATGTTTAAGAAATGCAAAGAATAAATAAAGTAAGTTGCTCCGAATACATTCAATAATTCCCCGCACTCTTTATCTGTGCCTAAACCTAAACGTAGATTCCATGAACAAAGCTTCTTTCTTAGAACTGCACGCCTATCGAATTGTCTTCCATTTTCCTGCTTTCCGGCTGACTACAATATGGTTGTGTTCAAGTCTAACGTAAATAAGTTCATGATGAGCCGTTCCATATAAGTTATCAAATTTACCGAATTTTCATTACTACTGATTACTATGATGTCCGATTTCTACTGTGCACTCTTTAACCCTTATCCTTGAGTGGCCTCTTGGCCTTGATAAAGTGGTGATTCCTATGTAAAAAAAAAAAAAATATTTTAAACCTAAGCTTTCAAAATCGCGATTTAAAAAAAAAGAAATGTTTTTCTTTTTTGTTTGTTGTTTGTGTCTTTGTCTTTTGCGTTCGAAGCACATCGCATTTTGAATACTTCAACGCTTCGATATCAAAAAATAAATAAATAAAATCAAAATCAAAAATAAAATAAAAACTAGCCACAAAATTTTGCTGCATACCCCAAAACAATTTTGGAAGGACATCTTTTATTTTATATACGAGGTGCCTTTAATACGTTTCCAGATTTTTTGGTATTGGCCGTTTTCTTTTGGTACGCACATGAAACTATAGTCCCCTTCGAAGTTATCTCCTCCAACTGTAATGCACTTGTTGTTGTTGCATGGAAGTCTTCTAGTATCTGTTCCGGCAGATACTGCAAGCAAAGACCATATGTGGGGGACACCCCACATATAAGACCTTGGTCAATATAGGGGCAACCCTTCATACCAATTGTCACTATCCAGCTCCCCTACTCCCCGGGGAGTTGGTCCCCATTTCCCCTTTCACTCCTCACTTTAAAAATCGGCCTTGTGCCTTATTTGCTCAGTGGGGGAGCAAATAAAAACCTACAAAGTATAGTATCTGTTCTTTAGATGCTACACCTCAATTTATTGTTTTCTATTAGTGGAGGAGAAATCCTTCCCGAGTGAGACAATTTTTTTATTTTTTGTTCCTTTTCTCCACATTAAAAACCGACCCTGGTGTCTAACTCTGTCCCGTGGGGAGGCATTGTAAATAGGAGCTCCCTTAAATCAATGACCCTTGTCACAGCCTCTTTCATCTCAGTTGTCTCATAAGAACAACCTCTAAAGTTTTCTTTGGGTTTGGGGAATAACCAAAAGTCACAGGGAACAAGGTCTGGAGAATAGGGAGGATGAGGGATGTATTGATGCCCAACTTGATGAAATAGTCTGTGGCAAAGAAGGAGTTGTAGTTTGGTTCATTCGCGTAAATCCCCCGCATCTTCAGTTCCTCGCGAATAATTGTGTGTACAGTTTTCATACTGATCATTAAACTCTTCACCTATTGTTTCTATAGACACAGGACGATCCTTATCCATGAAATTCTTTATTTGGCCAATCAACTCTGGTGTTCTGACTCTCTTACTCCTTCCACACTGTTCTTCATCCATCACAGACTTTTTGCCTTCCTTGCATATTTTATGCTACTCAAAAAAGATGGCCCAAAAGCAGTCTGAAGCATACCATACGTTTCTGTGGTATTTTTTTCAAGTTCAGAACAGAATTTTATTGTATATCGTTCTTTTAAAATATCCTCTCGTCCAGATTGCATTTTTTTAAAAATTCACTAACTGTGACAACCACGTTTTAATAAGATGCATTCCAATTCCTGCTGTAGCCGTTCCTTTGAAACTAAAATCATAAAAATTGGTCAGTAATCTCATAAGATGTGTTGAAATGTCTACGACGATTTAAAATGCCTGTACAAAAAGAAAGTCTGGAAACTTAATGAATGCATCTCGTGTATGTAAAAAAAGGGGGTTACAAATTCGAGTTCACTTCATTACTCTTCCCCCACAGCTTTGTTATCTTTTTTTTAAATCACAGGTGCTTCTTCACCTGACATAATACATCCTTTTTATCCCAGTCAAATGAACTATCAAAAATCACCAGTGATTTATCAGTAAGAATGACTCTGGTGAGATCACTTTTCAAGTACTTACTCGCCCAATTCAGATGGGTCTCAATTTTAGATACACTTATGGAGGTTATCTTGAATATTATTTCACGTAAGCGAAGTTTTGAAGCACCCTGCACTCGTCTCTGGCATTTTGCGTCTCTATTTCCATCGTTATCAAACCCACGACGACTGTAAGTCTTTATTCCACTCTTATAAGCATCTACATACTAAAAATTCTCTTATGACGTAGATTTTTGTATCTTTATTGCTTGTTACCGTACACGTTTAACGTATAAAATTTTCGATGGTCGGAGAGAGGATAAATATTCTATGATATAAATCTCACCTGTCTGTTTAAATGTATGTGTGTTTGTATGTCTGCCTAAAACATTCGACAGAGGCAACGGATTTTCACGAGATCGGTATCATTTTGAAGCGGACCCTTTGGACGACAAATATCGAAAAATTGGCCAAATAAATTAATAACTTCACCCTCCGGTTTGGCGATGGGAACAAGGTGACGTTTTTTTTTTTTTTTACGTTCTTTGAATATTCTCCGTAAGGAAAGGGGTTATTTATTTATAACAGATTATTATAATTATGATATATATATATATATATATATATATATATATATATATATATATATATATATATATATATATTATGCCTACTTCGGATTGTTACATTGTGCCGTGGAAGAATCAAGATAGTAGAAAAGGCCAAGATATTGTGGAATTGAATTTACAAAATTTTAATCAAAACAAGGTATACGAAACAAAGGTGAAAGGTTCCTCATTCCATGTTTATATATATATATATATATATATATATATATATATATATATATATATATATATATATTTGCTATAATAATTATCAAAAAGATACAGACACTAGTGTTTCGTTATTTCGGGAATCATCAGTGCAAGGTGTCGTGATTAACACCGGTCAATAAATTCGATGGTGACAACAGAAACCATCTCTGGCCTCATTAGCAGTTCGGCCTAATCCATTCGACCACCGTTAACCGCGAGAAATACTGTTGGTATTTAAACATTTATTTTTAAATGTGTAGACTGATCAAATCATTATATGATGATCTGTGCATATATATATATATATATATATATATATATATATATATATAAATATACATATATATGATTTACCTACTATCCCTTTATAAACAATAAAACCGTCTTAATTTTGTAAGCAATAAAGTAAGCATATATGTGTGTGTGTATGTGTGTGTGTGTGTGTGTCTGTGCAAGAATTAACCTGCCATCTCTTATTTAAAAGATGGAATCGCTCTATCCTCGATTATAAGATGCAAGCAAGCAAGGTTCACTGAGATATATGTAGTAAAAAAAAAATGAGGACCGGAGGAGGTAAGGTATAAACGAAAAAAAAAAAAGTAAAGGGGACTTTCCTAAACATTCTCATAATATTATATCCTTACCCTGTTAAGTTAAATGACAAATTACTAGGTATTAATAAATACTCATAAAGTAGTATTGTGCTATATAGTTCAATACAAATAATAAAATCACATTGCAAGCGACAATTTTTATTTACTCCTTCAGTCCAGCACCGCTTTGCAGACAATATTCTCCCCCCCCCTGTTTCTATCGAATGTTCTTTTTTTTCCACGTAAGGTTTCGTTGATTGTTTTCTTTGGTAAAAAAAAAAAACTACTTCACTTCGATATCACTACAAGTTTTTGTCTTACCCATTACAGCACTGATCATCTGAATACAAGACTATTAAAAAGGGAGTTTACTCTCATATTCTTGCCCAGCGTTGTCAGATTGTCATTAAAAACACAACAAAAAATTTCTCAAATTTGGCTTTTTTTAAGAATTATGACTTTGAAAACGCGTATGTGCGATATATTTCAATAGAAATGAAGTAATTATTTGTAAGAGACAATCTTTAATGTACTCCTTCATTCTAACACGTCAGGTTTTTGCTTTGTTCGTTTGTTTTTGTTTTTTTTTTGTTTTTTTTTTTGTATTGTTTCTTTCGAATGTTTCTCTTTTTTCACGTAATGTTCCGTTGATTTATTTCTACGGTAAAAAACTATACTTTTTGCTATTACAAGAAGTTCCTATCTGGCCCCATTACAGCACTGATCATCTTAATACGAGGCTATAAAAAGGTGGGGTGACTCTTATATTCTTGTTCAATGTTGTCAAATTGTCATTAAAAATAGAGATTTCTAAAATTTTGCTTTTTTTAAGCAGTCTGGCCTTCAAAACTTGTACTAAACTATATTTTTCAAAGCGTAACCTACGGATTAAATAAGGAAGGGACAACAAGGATATATAGATTGATTGGTTCTCGGAATTTTAACACCCGAGCTACGACTCTTAGGTGTCATTTCAATTGGAGTCAAGCTAAAAATCAATGTTTTCTAAATCCCGACTATGGACACGTAACCTGAAAGTAAGTTGACAGAAGACTTTTCGTTTCGTTACTATGTTCTATGATTTATGACTGGGTCGTTTAAACTGAAGCTCATCCTAAGTTTCCACGAGACGAAGGAGTAACATTACTCGGTGCAGTCAAATTTATGCCACAGGTGCTACAATTTACAATGGCTTTCAAACGCAGGTGCGTTAGCATAAGAGTAAAAAAATAAATAAATAAACAAACCTCTCGGGACTCCAAACCAAATGGTCTGTCAGATTTTACTCGCTTAGGCTTTGCCTTTCTCAAGTCATTCCAAAATTACCATCCTATTAAAACAAATGAGTTATTTCTTTTATCCATGAAATAGTTTTGCCTATTAATAATGACTTTGTCGTGAGATATTCTCAAGTGTACGCCATGAAACGTAAGCAGAAAGATTTGGTGTGAAGTCCCAGAAAGATTTCCCGGCTAAAAGAATCTGGTGTGTGCTATACCTCGTATATAATAGACGTTTTTTTTTTTTTATGTTTCCTGCTCTTACGCAACTCCGATGCTTGTTTGATACAGAGGCCACTCCCGTTACTAAAGTCTTTATAGATGTTATCATTCGACGTGTAATTCACCCGAAATCAGCTGTTCGTTGACTCACGGTCGGCCACAATTTTACTCACCCCATAAAAACATATGGATTCATCGCTGGCAGCCGAATTCAAGAATTATATAGTTTATTAGAATATATATATATATACACACACACACACATATATATATATATATATATATATATATATATATATATATATATATATATATATATATATATACAGTGATTTATAAAATATATATGGCGATTAAGCTACACTGAATATTCGGCGTTTCATCCACTATAGGATTCGTCAGGCTTATGCGCGAATTCTGTGGTTGTTTTTCGTTTTGTATATATGTTTAGGATTTTAGTTAGCCAATCAGCTTTCTAGCATCCACCGCGCCCCTTCCTATCAGCCAATGGGCATGCATTTTATCGAACAAAGGATCTGTTTTAGAACTAGGTTAGTGGTTTAAACAGACGATTTTCCTCATTTCTGCTCTTTATATATATATATATATATATATATATATATACATATATTATATATATATTATTATTATTATTATTATTATAGTTATTGTTATTATTATTATTGTTTATTTATTTATTTATTTATTATAACAGTCAACTACGCTAAAGAGGGGTATTATTTGTATATACATATATATGTATATATAAATGTGTATATATATGTATATATATGTATATATATATATATGTATGTATAAAGGTATATATATATATATGTATATATATGCATATATATGTATATATAAAGGTATATATATGTATATATATATATATATATATATGTGTGTGTGTGTGTGTGTAAAAGCAAATAGTTAATAAAACATGTTAAAAACACTTTGAAGAAGAGTTAAAAACATACTTAATCTGAAAAGGAAACA
>NC_136496.1:24867650-24920150 GCF_053919585.1 Euprymna scolopes | reverse complement strand
AAAATTCCTTTTCTTAAAACTGCCCGTCTGTTGTATTCTGTTCTGCTGGTCTGCTTTCCAGCTAACTACAATATATTCATATCCAGTGTGATAAGTTCTTATTCAGCCGTCTTCTTAAATAATCAAATTACAAACAATTCCTATTCGTAGCTATTACTACGGTTTTGTTCCAAGGAGTGCCGTATATTCCTTATTTTTTTTATCATCGAGAGATCTTTGGGCATTGTATATTGGTGGGGTCCTTGTAAAAATAAGGAGAATATAAAAAGTATCGCGCTGACGCCATCTTAGTTTTAAAGAATTCATTCAACTGAACAAGGAGAAAGAAATCAAATGTATATATATATGAGAGAGGAGAGAAAGAGAAAGAGAGAGAAGAGTGCTAGAAGGTATAAATCATAGATACTATTTACCCATCGTCTTCAAGATCAATGTAAACAAATGGTTATACAGACGCTTTTCTAAATAATCAAATTCTACCCAACTTCAACTACTAAGAATCACTCGGTTGTTGTCTCAGTGACCAGCGTGCACTCAATAACTTTTATCCTCGAACGGCCTTCTGGCATTGATAGGTGACGCCTATGTAAAATAATAATGCGAGGTCGAATTTACGCCATCTGTTCCTGTGTCAGTAGGGACTGCTTCATTCTACGCCTGTTCTCCGAAGAGAGATAGTACTGTCCTCCGACGGAAGTGACGTAATTTCTTGACATCCGTTCTTAGCATCTCCCCTTCCTTTTGGATGCCCTCTCTCCACTCCCCATCGCTATCTAACATTATGAAGACCTCGAGTGAAAACGCGGCAAATCTAGGGTTCAAAATTAAAACTTTAAAGAATAAAAACAATATATAAAATGTAGACTGCGATTAAAAAGCGTTAAAAAAAAGCAGCCAAACTTTTCTCTCATTGCACCACTGGATCTAAATCTAGACAAAAAAGAAAGTTCTTGGTCCCCGATGCTCTTTCAAGTGTTCATTTAAACATTTTTGGTCTTTTGCATAGACGTCAACACGTGATCTCTGAATATTAATAGTAAGATTATTGATCATTTCTGTCCATCTCAAAAAAAAAAAAATAATCGTCGAGCAATGTCTAGGGCATCGGAAAATGCCCTGCTTAGGAGACAATTTGCGAGCATGTGTGAGATGATCTGCACGTTAGAGCTGACTACCACACACACATCACCACAGACTGTCACCCCCCCTCACACTCATTGATGAAGATCAAGAAGAGAGCTGGGCTTAGATTCGATCTTTTGCCACTGTTGCTATGCTTAACAGTTACTTTTATAGACCTCTTATAGAGAAAGAATTCGATAGCTGATAGTACATTTGGAGACATTCCACGGCTTACAAGCTTGTGCAATTTCTGTCAGACTTTTCAGATGCCTTTGTACATATCAAGATCTATTAACCCTGCATATAAAACCAACCAATATGAAATGCAGAACACACTCCACACTCCACACTCCACATGAAAATCAATTTCGGAGCATCATGATTTCATGCTGCGATCAGACTAAAACCGCATCACTGGAGGTGGATGCATCGCGGAACGGCCTGGGAGTAATACTGATCGAAAATGGCGAACCAGTTGCATTTGATACGATGCACAATGCAGATACAGCACAGCAACATAAAAGGAACAATGCTAGTAATTGTGTATGGTAACACACTTATCTCTACGGGAAAGTCTTCTCACGCCAAGTATCATAAGCCACTGCTCACAATATGCGCTAAATATTTGAACCCTGGTTTTGATTGTCTAACCCTGAAATTAATAAATTAATTTAGATGACAGAGTGGATATTATAACCAATGAAGTCAGTGAGGTTCTGACAATTTCAGCCATCAACTTCACATTGGAAAAGCAGAAAATACTACAAAATGTAACAGCGAAGATCAGAACCATGAATGTTGTTAACGAGATAATATATTATGAATAGTCAGAGAATATTGATAAATTCAACGATATTGTGTGAAATCACTTTCCTATCGTCAGCTGTAGATTTTGCAGGACAAAATAGACATTTTTTTTTATCTCTATAAAGTGGTTGACGAATACTTGATTGATTAAAGATTCAAACAAATCACTCATGACACACACAAGAGTAATTGACCTTAGAAAATTGGCCTCCATTGTTTTAAAACTTCGAGCAGACTAATGAATTTTTCCAAGATGATGAAAACTTCTTTAACCACCGATTACATAACTTTATATGATACGAGCTATTTTTAGTTGATTTTTTCTTTTTTAACTACTATGACCGGAACGTTATCAGGATCAGTTGCCTTCTTTAGTTCGAGATTCTCGATCAGGTTAACAGCATTTTTGGCGTATTATTCCGATATCGCTTCAAAATTGTTCGATAAGTAGGGGGATTCTCGGATAAGTGGTCCTGGTTGCAAGGATGATGTGAATTGTTCAACTCAAGTTCCCAGAAAGAGATGGATAAGTCTTGTGAAATGCCGACTTGCTTCGTGTATGCCTATTAGCTGTTCACCAATTCAAAGTCGTGACAAATACTCATTTCATCATCAGTCTTGTTTGAGGTGACAAGCCACTCGACATTGAGAACGTTTAAGTCATCATACACAAAAGAGTTAGAGGCTGAAGACATCATCTTAAGTCCGTTTATGATGTCTTACGTAGAGGATTTTCATCTCAGCAGAATCATGTGTGTTTTACATTAAAAACCATAGAAACCTATCCTCTTATTGACCACACTAGACTTAACTGTGGTTTCGGATAGTATTAAATGAGTCTTTGTTTCGAAAGCATCTATTTTGGTGAAAGCAACTGAGAGTATGTTATATAGGCAATAACTGCTGGTATACCATGACTGAGGGGATGTTTTAGAGGGTACAATTCTTTCAATATCAGCGGTAAAACTATTTCAGACCCAAGAAAGCCAAACATAGCATATCTACCCAGAAACTTATGACAATCCTTTTTTTTAACACCAAGGGGATGATCTGCATGTACTAGGTCCCCCATGAGGTTTTAAGGGAGTTCAGAAAGAGATTTGGTCGAAAGTGAACAACACTCTTCAAATTATGTCAATGGAATTTCCACCAGTCCACAACTCCATCCTTGACCAAGATGGGCATCAAGATATTCCCTCATCCTCTCTATAGTCCACGCCTTTCTTCCTTTGTACTTTTGTTGTTTTTTTTTTGTTTTTTTTTTACACAGTGATCACCTCTTATCAAGGCCCGGAAGCTACTCAGGGATAAGGGTTATTGCAAGTACATTACGTTAGTGTGGAGATTTGACGAAGTGTTTACTTAAGGGGGCGGTTCATTAGGAATTTGTTAACGTTGGACTTGAAGACATCCAAGTTGTAGTCCGGTGGGATGCAGGCAGACGGAACAGAGTTCCACAGGCGCGCAGTTCTAAGAAAGAAGCTTTGTTCATTGAATCCGCGTTTTGGTTTAGGCACAGATATAGAGTGGGGGAAATTTTTCACAGTGGATTCAGCTAGACGGGTGTTTTTCGTGAAAGATTGGCGAGGGGGGACCAGAGATTGGAGTTCAGACGAGCACCTGCCATGGAAATAACGATAAAACAAGGATAGGCTCGCAACGTCTCTTCTGTGGGAGAGAGGTTGTTCCCCATGTTTAAGGAACACCTTAGATGCTGTCGTTATGAGGCAATTTAGGAGAAAACAAGGCGGTCGGAGGATTCCAGAATAAACCAGACAATAGAATTACACTGTTAACGCAAATTCCTATGAGAAGAAAAAGATGTCTTGCTCATCAATCTCCGTTACACGTATGTGCTGTTAAACAACCCACATTCGTAACACAACTTCATTTTATCGCCAGTCTTGTTTGAGTGGACTATCCACTCAACATTATGGAGAGTAAACTCATCATACATATAAATGCTGTTATAGCAAAAGGAATAATTAGATAGGATCTTGTAAATTTTGTCAAAGATCTGCTCAATGAAATTAACTCCATCGTGCTGGTTTAGTAAAATGCTACAGTTGAATACATATAGAGTAAGTAAAGTTTTTAGGAATAAATATCCCTGCAATATGGAAAACGATTCCTGACATATGTTCAAATTCCAAGAACAATTCTATCTTGATAAGTCTGATTTTCATTGATTGAGATTGTCGAACTGACGTCTTCATCTCTGTTGTAATCGTCACAACGTTTCGGCCGTTTTGTCCTCCGGCCTTCATCAGGTGTTTTGTATAGAGCTGGGGAAGTCCTAGTGACATATGGCCGAGTGGTCCTAGACGTTGTATCAAAGTTTACAGTTACCCAAAGATGCTGAGTTCAATCCTGAATGAAGGCAGTGAAAAGTAACATTCAAAACAGAGAATCAGCAACTATGTCCCAGAGCCTAGCTGGAGTCCGAACACGGTACCCCCGTAATAATAATAATAAAGGGTTGGGTTCGAGACTTCTAACAAACGGTTCCCCAGTTCGATACAAAACACCTAATGAAGGCCGGAGGGCAAAACGGCCGAAACGTTGTGACGATAACAACCAAGATGAGGAAGTCAGTCCGACAATCTCAATCAATGAAAACACCTCATCTCAAACATACAGACAACTACTAAGTCTGATTTTATTTACTATCAAGATTCTGTGAATATTGCTGTGTTAGTTCTTACTTAAATTTAGGTTGTAGCTCCTCCCTTATTTGACGATAGAGGGGAAAGATAAAAGCGATGCATTAGAAGAATGCAACACGTAAATGCATAGGAAATAAGGATATTAGAAAGAAATTTCCCTGACACATGGAAGCTCATTCCGCATGTATGTTCACAGTCTGTTTTTATATTCTACTAGCTTGGGTGCCCAGCGTTTCCCAGGTGTTTGGAGGTGTGTGTTGAGCGCCCCAAAAAGTGGTAATTGGAAGATAGGCTCGAACCCGTACCACGAAGAAGGAAAAGAACGTGAAAAACGTGACGCCTTTGCCGTTGCGTCCATTGCCAAACCGGAAATGACGTAGGTTTGAATTAAGGATAATCAATAGAAAAAAGGGAATGACTTTCAAAAATATCGGCGAAAAAAGGCGACTCCTCCTTCTAGCAAAGTGCCCAGATGAGGGTGAGGGAATTAATGTTTTAAGCCAGTTTTTCGATATTTGTTGTCCGAAGGATCGAGCTTCGAAATGATAGCGATTTCGGGAAACTCCATCGCTTCTGTCGATAGTTTTAGGCAGATACACATACATACATTTAAACAGACAGGTTATATTTATATTATAGATGATACTAACATTCGGAGGATATTTTTGTCTTGGTTCTTACTTTAATTTAAGTTGTAGACAATGTAGTCGCTATGAACAATCCAGAAGAGGTCACTGGCGCTACATTACTTTATGCAAATACATATTCTTGGTAACTACTTCCCGACTGTCTTATTTCTTTTCGACTCTTTAAGATTCAACGCTGATAGCGAAAATCCAGGCTTATGTTAAGTGCAGCATCGCTTCTCCTACAAAAAAAAGTAAGCTATTCCTTAAGCTCAACGTAAAATAAATATAACAGGTACAACTCCAAGTTATATCCATTTCCTATTATTTATATTTCATCTTAAACTTTTTTTAGTCGCGTGCAAGCGACTCTATAAGACACTCCGTCGGTCGGTTGGTCGGTCGGTCTGTCCATAACATTTTGTGGTTGGCCTTTTTGGTTAAGATCAAAGGTCTGTTGTTAATAGATGCGGTTCTTAGCTTTTTAAGCCCCCCCCTTTTGGCTAAGATCAAAGTGTAATATTTGTTCCGGCAGATACTGCAAGCAAAGACCATATGTGGGGGCAGCCCCACATATAAGACCTTGGTCAATGTAGGGGAAACCCTTCATACCAATTGTCACTATCCAGCTCCCCTACTCCCCGAGGAGTTGGTCCCCATTTCCCCTTCAATCCTCACATTAAAAATCGGCCTTGCGCCTAATTTCCTCGGTGGTGGAGCAAATAAATACCCTTTTCTTAGCATTTTTGCCCAAGATCAAAGTGTAGTATCTGTACTTATGGTTGTAACTTTCCCTGGCTAATATTACGTTTCAAATTCCCTAAATTAAATTTTATATAACGTTTCAAATTCCCTAAATTAAATAATTTTTATGATATAAAGTGGGGGATAATTTTTCTATATTAATTTAAAGTAAAATGATCACCCAATTTATAACCAGTCAGTCCTAAAGCTATTCAAGTCATTCTCCAGATCATTCAAGTTGTTTTTGAAGGATTCCAGTTATTTTTAACAATTCAAGTCATTCTTAAGGTCATTCAGTTCATCCTTAAGTTCATTAAAGTCATTCTAAGTAATTTACTTTTTATCTATTTAAGTCATTTAAGCCCATTTTTCGGTCACTTTAGTTTATCTTTAAGAATTTCATGCCAATCCTACATTCACGCATTCTTCATTACACGAGAACACGCGACTAATGGCTATCGGTCCTGTTTTACTTGAGGACCAATTTATCAAGACCTGCAACGCATGCTAGGATAAAGTTTAATAAGTGTAAGGTGTTGGGGATACAGTAAAACAACATAATCACTCATGATAGAACTTGATAGCGCTTAATTATTTAAAGGGAATTTATTCACACAATAACCCAAACTTGAGTCCTTGTACCGGAAAAATATCCAGTAAATAAAACGTTGTTTAGTAAATCGTTATTTTTTGCATTTGTTTTTACATTGCCATACACCAAACATGGATATAAATATCACTAAAACATCGGCTGGGTCATAAGCTTCGTTTCGGTACCTTAATTGCCTGGGTGGATTGCCTGTAGGCTGAGATAAACCGCGTCACACACACACACACACACACAAAGACAGACATTAGGAAAATTTGTAATTTATTCACACAAGATTTCAAATTGACATTGGTAGGAGCGACTGGAGCGGTAAATGCATTCGTTTCAATTCTAGCTGATGGCGGCCAAGTCAATGTTCTTAACTTTCGAAATCACTGTCACATAGATCATGTACGGCATAATAACATCGACACACATAATCACATAATCACGTTGACACATCTGGATCAGCGAAGTTAAGCAACGTTGAACCTGGTCAGTACTAAATTAGTGACCATTTGTAAATCCAGGGGATGCATGCGCTCTTCGCTTATCTCGGCATCGTTTCCAGTTGTCCTGGATTTTCCTTGCCACTGGACTCAAACAGTGCCGAATCAGATGATGTGGTTGAGGATGGCGCAAGCCTTGTCTCATAATTACACGCGCACCTGCACCTACAGGGTGTATCCTTTGTCGTTTGAGATTTAACGGAGGCATCGACATCGATATCTCATGTAAAATATAATAGTTAATAACTGTGAAATATACTTAAGCGTATTTTACGTCACCTATAATCTTGAATAATGTAAACACACACACACACACATAACATAAAGCAATGCTTTAGTATCAACGTCTTTATTAGTTGAGCCACATCCTTTTCTTAAAAATCCAAACCCGAAGTGAAACCTGCTTTATAGTTGTCAACGTTTACGGCTTGTTTTGATTCTCCCCAATCTCGTGGCAACGAGATCCTGATGATTTGTCAACGTCAACAGGATCTTAGTCACACAATTTCAAACAGAAGTCTTTGTAAAAACAATACGAACATAGTGAAAGGCCTACTGCAACAACGATTACATAAATACATATACATTATATATATATATATATATATATATGTATATGTATATATATATATAGTCCTAGAAGTTTCTTTAAAACGTTCATATATATGTTTATATATATATATATATATATATATATATATATATATATATATATATATACATAAACGTTTATATATGTATATAAACGTTTATGTATATATGTAAACGAAATGTTTATATATATATATGTATGTATA
Source organism: Euprymna scolopes (assembly GCF_053919585.1). Taxonomy (NCBI): domain Eukaryota; kingdom Metazoa; phylum Mollusca; class Cephalopoda; order Sepiida; family Sepiolidae; genus Euprymna; species Euprymna scolopes. The sequence continues at coordinate 24,912,290 of NC_136496.1, read as the reverse complement.
TATATATATATATATATACTGAAATATATTTATATATATATTCTGAAATATATATATATATATATATATATATACTAATATATATATATATATACTGAAATATATATATATATATATATATATATATATATATACTGAAATATATATAGAGAGAGACAGAGAGAGAAAGAGAGAGAGAGGGTGTTATATAAGATATACAGTTTGCGTCTTATCTGATATCTTGATCATTCTTTAGAAAGTTCGAACAAACTTACGCAAGTCAGTCTTTTATGGAAGTACGAATTTAACCCCGATGTTGCCGATTCCATATAACATAACTCCATATAACACATAAGCATCTGTTACAACCCAAGATCTCGAAGGCACATCGCGTTATGTGGTCCCTCTAGCAGGGCATGGTTTTATATCTTTAACAAGGATCATTTATCAATGTGTTATATAGCGTTATATGGAATATAGTGATTAATTCAAATAATAGATCTACTATTCTATGAAAAGAACTTTGTGTGTGTGCGCGCGTCAGTGTGTGTGTGTGTGTGTGTGTGTGTGTGAGAGAGAGAGAGAGAGAGTTCCTGCACTATAGAATCTACAACGTTGGCCTATTCTAACACTTCGCACAAATGTACTTTATGTATCTGGCAGTTTTCATAAATATGTTTTGTATCGGAATATTTTCGATAAGTATCGAGAATCGATAATGGAAAATAAAACCGATGAAAGAAGAAACTGGCAATTTTGAGAAAATTTAACGCCTTATACAGCGTAAAATCAAAGATGAATTTGAGAAGTTTTCTAAGCACATAATAAGTAATGCTGACCATATAAAAGGAATGTACCTGTTTAGAGCATAATTGAGCCATTATACTTGCTTTTCTCATTGAAAAATTTAAATCCAGTTTTTACATATAAAAAGAAATTAATGAAATGAACACTAGATTCTCTACAGTGCAATGTAAACTACAATATATTTTGGTTTAAATCACTGAGGAAGGGCATGTAAAGCTTTCTTCCAGGTGCACTGGGGTAGGTCCAAAAACTAGAGCAGGCTATCAGTCGATCTCATATAAAAATGGACGATTTCAGCAGTTTCGATTACAATAAAAATATAGGATATATATATATATATATGTGTATATGTATATATGTATATATATATGTGTGTGTATATATATACATGTGTATATATATATGTTTGTGTATATATATATACATGTGTATATATGTGTGTGTATATATATATACATGTGTATATATATGTGTTTGTATATATATATATGTGCGTATATATATGTGTGCATATATATATACATATATATATATATATATATATATATATATATATATATATATATATATATATATCCTAGAAAGCCGTGGTGAAGGCTACCTTTCAAGGAGAAGCAAATCTCTGATTTACAAAAACCATAAAGCGCATTTAGCTGGTCTGCAGTTTAATTTGTTGCTGGCTATCTTTCTCTTGCATGTTACTGGATCTCAACATTTTGAACCGAGAGAGAGACTTAGCTGTCGTACAAAGCTAAGACTCTGTAACATCATATTTGTATAGATACACCCTCGGGCATTTGGGCTCATGGATTTTAAATGTCTGAGGGTGTGGCACTCGTCTGACAAGAGACGTTGCAAGCATCATATATATATATATATATATATATATATATATATATATATATATATACACTTTAGAATAATGTAATGCAATAGACCTACTGGTCTTACAAATAAAATATTATTGGCTGTAATACTTTATAAAGACAATCTCAGCTAAATAAAATGGCCCAATATACCAGATAGAGCAAATAAATAATAATTTAGTAATGTAAAGTTTATAACGTGAAATCGTTAAATTTCAAATCTATGATTTAATAACTTTTAATTTTGATTTTCTATGTTTATTGTATTTAGCAAATTACGTATAAACCATTTATAATGTTTGGTAATATTTTTTCCTCTGAGGAGATGGGTAGATATCGAAAACCTATAGGTTAAAGAGATATACTTATTGAAATGTATTCTTTGTCTTGTATATAATAAAAATTCTAGATTTGAAATTTAACCATTTCATGTCATAAAATTTAAATTACTAAATTATATATATATATATATATTTATATATATATATATGTATATATATATATATATATATATATATATATATATATATATATATATATATATATATATATATATATATATATATATATCATAATTTCCTTAGGGGTACAAAAGTTTATTAAGGAAATCATGAAAGAAAGACGCATTCCTTCGGAATTCATTTTATATTAAAAAACAGACCGAGGAGAAAAGGAAAATGGATAGCGACTAAAAAATAAAAGTAGGGAAATAAAGGAAGAAAAAAAAAATGAAAACGAGTCAATTGACATGTTTCGCCCTCACTCATCAAAATTGGAATCGAGGGATTTTTTTTTTTTAGTAATTTGTTTTCCTTAATAATAAAATCTAAAAAGGAGACGGCAGCAAGAGCAATCGTATATATATATATATATATATATATATATATATATATATATATATATATATATATATATATATAGATATATATATAGATATATAGATATAGATATATATATATATAGTCTGTTCATTATATCAATTCTTTTTTTGGTCTAATGAAGTATCGTCCCTGAATTTGGAATCTACTGAAACATGCATGCATATATGCAACCAATAATGTTTGTATAATAAACAGACTATATACCAGCTCAGTTCTGCATTGAGCACCCTTTGATAACTACGCGCGTTTTATTGGATTTACGTATAGGAAAAAATCGTTACAAAAGGCATGTATATATATATATATATATATATATATATGTATATATATATTTATATATATATGTATGTATGTATGTATATATATGTATATATACACTCACACACACACACACATATATATATATGTATGTATGTATATATGTATATATACACTCACACACACACACACACACACACACACATATATATATATATATATTCACACTCACGAGTTTTATCGTATTTGCTATATCAGCGTTTTCGAGCATTCTAAAATTATGAAAAGATATGTGTCACCCTCACACGAGTTCATCGAATTGGTAGTGGTAGAATTATTCTAAAAAATGATCGGGGTAAAATTATTTTTCCTGTATAAATAATTGAATTCCTTCAGGCGTATCATTGAAATGTTAGACAAGTGTATTTCTTGGTTGATATACCCTTTCCCACTGGCAAAGCAGTGATCTAATATTAAGTTCCGCGGTAAACAGAAGTCGCTATGATTGCAAGTATTTCGACTCACATAAGTCGTCCTCGGGCATTAAATAATGTTTGTGGAAATTATATTTGGCGAATTTATTAAGGAAGGTAGATAAAATATGCTTGAAAAAAAAAAAACATTTCACATACATTTTCAGATTTCCTCCTTTTTTTTACATGGAGGTCATCACTTATCAAGGCTCGTAAGCCACTCTGGGATAAGGGTTATTTCGTGTACAGTAATCCTTGCTATCCTGCCGAGCCTGGTTTATAACAAGTTTATGGGCGTAAATAAATAATACCGAGATGATTGTGCGTTGAAGGCTACAGTTTTTAACCGTGAGGATGGAAGTATTTTGAGTTAGTATATCATTAATATCGGATTTGGAAATTGCGGATGCTAGTAAGTGTGGGTTGGTGAAGTTTTGTGTAGAGGTGGGAGAGCTTGTTAGAGAGCGATAAATATTTGAGTTGTCAATATTTGTATCATTTTTAGAGACACATTCTCTCATTTGGCCCAGAGCTACCAGAATCAGGCTGTCTGAAGGTACTGGCTTCCTGATCTACAATGCTGCAAATATTGATGACACGGTTTTATTTATCAGCAAAAATCAATCATGTTCTGCAAAGTGAAAATAAAAACAACAACATTTCTGTATAAATCAATAAAAAAACATACACTAGGAATAAGTATTTGGATATATATAAATAACTTTGAGTATAAAGACTTTATCCAAAATACTGGATGCAACATTAAAGAAATTGGAAAGGGTTGATATGCCGCAAACCCAAATAACAAAATTAAACCTCTCATATAGAATTAAACACATACATCGCTTAATTGGTTATGTGTGTATATATTTATCTGAACTGGAATAACGTCTAAACTAATTAACCGATCATTATGAACGTTATAACGAAACTGCTAGTGTAAAATGATCAAAATATAAGTTGCGTTTAGTTTAAACTAGCAGGTCGCTCGACATTGGCCGGTCGTAAAATATGCTTAAATATGATATTTTGATTATTGCAGATTTCGTATTTATTATTATATTATATTGGACCCAATATATAATAATGATTAAAAAGTTTTAAAAAAAATGACGTGTGCGCCACCACCGAGAAGTGAAACCAAAGCGTTTAGCTTACAATGTAGTTTGACGTGAATGACTGTACTATGAAAACATGTTTACTGCAAAGCTAAAAATTAAAACATGAACCAATAGCTATTACGTTACATATGCATATTTATAATGCCTTCGTTCGACCTTCACCTTGCAAATTCCATTTTTTTAATTTTCACGCATTTGTACCGATGTTCCTCGGCTAAAACCCAAACGTCTGTAGACCAAAACCTAACGGAGAAGTTTAGTAGGCAAACTTTTTTAAGCAAAAATATATACGCGCACTTAATAAATATATAAAGAGTTTTTTTTGTTTATTATAAACTTTTTACGCAAACATTGCGCAGACATAACTCATGTAGAATATTTGCATTAGTAATTAACCTAATAGTTAACTAAAAATGATGATCCCATAAAAAACTGAAATAATAATAATAAAAATAATAATAATAATAACAATAATAATAATAATAGAAAATTAATTAAAATGAATGTTTAAAAGAATATGCAAATTAACTAGATATTGCACTTTTGAATGTAACTCCACGACCCATATATAATAAAGTTGTATTTTTTGTTTAAATAAACAGAAAAAAAAGTTCGCCTTTTTTCCTCTTGGATTTCGGGCCAAGATCTTTTTTTCTGCTATCAAAGCGTAGTATCTGTTCCGGCAGATACTGCAAACAACCCCACATATCAGACCATTGCTCTTGAGCTATCAGTTTTGGTCAATGTGGGGGAAACCGTTCATACCAATTGTCACTATCCAGTTCCTTCTCGGCGGAGCTGGTCCTCAGCCTCTCTCTCTCTCCACATTAAAAAAAGGCCTTGTGCCTAACTTGCTCAGTGAGGAAGCAAATAAACAAATGATCAAAGTGTTGTATCTGTTCTGATGCTACAGTTAAGGTAATTTATCTCAGTCAATGGAGGGGAAACCCTCTATACTGAGACAATTATTATTTTTGGTCCCAAACAGAGTGCCCCTTTTGCCTTTCTTTCGGGGAGCTGGGTTAAATCCACATTAAAAACGACCTTGTGTCACATTGTGCTTTTGTGGGAAAGTAAATAAATACTAATAGGAAAGGTTTTTTTTTAATATGAATATCAATAATATATATATATATATATATATATATATATATATATATATATATATATATATATATATATAGGAGTGTAGATTACCGTCATGAAAAAGGAGTAACAATGCATGGAAGTCCTTTGCGAAAATTCTGATTTGGGCATTTTAACAGTACGTATTAAACATCGGTATATAATTACGTTTATGAATCCATTAGATTGTCTATGTGTTATTTATTAAAATTTCACAGAATTATTAAAAACTAACATGGGTGTCCGGCGTTGCTCGGGTATTTTTAGGTGTATGCTGAGCAAAAAAAAGAAAAAGAAAAAAAAGCGGTCATTTTTTTTTTAAATTTGACCCCTATTATGACTCCTTAACATGTATTGTTTTGGGCTCAAATCAAGTTATTAAGTTAGATCCATGTCCAAGGAACCTATATCTAAAATTTCAAGTGTGTAGACCCAAAATTGTCGGAGGAGTTTGGTAGAGTTCTCAAAGGTCAAATCGTTGAACTTTGACCCCTTAACAGCCAAATTTCTGACCGAAAACGGATCACGTAGATTTTCCCAAATCTCAGTTCCCTGTATATCAAATTTCGAGTCTGTAGACGAAAAATTGACAGAGTTATCGCGTAGGGAAAGGTACACACAGACAGACACACAGACACATAGACAGACAGACAGACACACAGACACATTCACTTTTATAGATATATAGATAGATAGATTTACACGTCATCGTCCCATAGAAGTACTACGATAGATATAACCAGTTTATAATGGCCCACCTGCTTGATTTCATTCCGTATCCCATTAGACACCAAGCCCCCCTTTAGCTACTAAACAACAATCGACTACACAAGAATTTAGCCGATCAATAAATTAAACAACACAACATAACCCTCACATTTTACTACGTTCAAGAAACAAACATACACCAACCATAATCAATAATTACTATATCTCTTCTTATATATAAAACACACTGTGTCTGGCTGTGTCTGTGTTTGTGTGTGTGAATTAGTTCACTATGGATTCTTTTTTCCCAGTTTGTTTTCCGACATTCTGTACAATTAAGCATCTAGAGTCGATTTAAGTGACTATTTGCCTTGTTGTAGAGGGATAAGTGTTGAATTATTGCCCTTAGTAAGATCAATAGTCGAATTAATAAATTTATTTACATTTAGTTTGTGGAAATTTTCAAATCTTCACCTTAATCGTGTTTATTTGGATGAATCCAAAGATACAGTTCACACAGTTAAGACGCGGGAAGTTAACTCGGTTTAGCTAAATATGGAACCGAAGTCACTAAGCATGAAACGAAATACGAGACCATATGGAAATACTTCTTATTTTATCATGAAACAATAAAAAAAATTATAAACTTTTATTTTTTTATATTTCTATACATACTTTTTAATATTAAAAATATATTCATATAGAAATATTTTATTTCAATAAGTAATTTAAACTTTCAGTTTACACTTCTCTCTCTCTCTCTCTCTCTCTCTCTCTCTCTATATATATATATATATATATATATATATATATATATATATATATTGTTAATATTTAAAATATATTCGTATGTAAATAATGCCCATCTGGCATTAATTGAAATGAATGGCTCTCCTCTTGGGGATGCTTCATGTTTTGACAAGCTTCTGGGATTGACCTGTACTCCCGATCTGAAATGGTACACGTATATCAAATCCATTGCCAATGTTGCTGGAAAAATGGTGGAATCTTTCTACCGCTCCAATAGATATCTCACTCGTGATGCAATTCTCTACTTATATAAAAGCCAGGTACGGCCAAAGATGGAGTACTATTGCGATATCTGGGCAGGAGCTGCTAGAAGCAGCTTATCCCTCCTTGATAGAGTTCAAAATATACTTCGTAGCTTAGTGGGGGGGTGTCCTTTTCCCTTTCCTACAACTTTCTTCCCACGCGATCCTATCTCTGCTTTATCGTTATTTTCATAGCAAGTGCTCATCTGAGCTTCAATCTATGCACCCCCTCGCTAGACTTTCATGAAAAACACTTGTCTAGCCCAAACCACTATTAATAATTTCCCACACGCTTTTGAATGTAGATTCCATGAACAAACGCTTTAGAATGTATATTCCATGAACAACCAATAATCTCCCACACGCTTTAGAATGTAGATTCCATGAACAAAGTTTCTTTCTTAGAACTGCACGTCTGTGGAACTCTCTCTCCCGTTTACCTGCTTTCCAGCTGGCTACAATCTGATTGACTTCAAGTCAAACGTTAACAAGTTCTTGATGAACTGTCCCCCTAAGTAATCCAATTTACAAGATTCCCCATGTTTATTACGCTATAATCACACTGACTAATGCATACTCATTAACCCTTATCCTCGAGTGGCCCCCAGGCCTTGATAAGTGGTGATTCCTGTGTAAAATATTGTTTAACAATTCTGTAAATGAAGTTTTCTTTAATACATATATTAAAATTCTTAGGCAGAATGTTTTTCGCAAATTTTATCACGTAATGTTGTTATAAATAAGACAGCATACAACAAGATAGTTACCTACTATTATTGTTTTCTTTTATGTTTAGTGATAGCGCAAGGAATGTCAAAACTAAAATAATTATTTGAAATAAATTATTTTCATATTGTTTCGTATTTCGTCTTATGTTTAATTCTGTTCCATATTTTAGCTAAACCGGGTCCACTTCTGGCGTATTAACTTTGTATGCTGATTTTTTTTTTTTTTTTTTACTTTACCTTTCATTTTTTTCTTTTTTTTTACTTCTTTCTGTGTAGTTGGCATATTAACGGACGGTACCGAAATAATAACAATATGATTTAGAAAACTTTTCATTACACGTGACGAAGTTTTTTTTTTTTAACTATTCTATACGTTCACCTAACAATTTAACGAAGAAAAAATAATTTGAAAACCTATGAAAAAAAACAGCACAAGGCGTAAACTGCGGAAGTTCCATTTCAACATAAAAGATCGGGATTTCGAATGATATTCGCATACCTTATGTCTCCGAGAGAGTGAACATCGTCATCCGATAAAGTAAAGACCCCTCCCTACGAAAAAAAAATGAATTTGATCTGGGATCCTTTTGCTCTTTGACTCTTGCTATAAAACAGATGACTTGAAAAAAACACTGCGTTTCCCACACCTCGCCCGAATTACTTTTTAATACAGCTTAAGCTTTCTTACTCACGCACTTTCACTGCTTATAAATACAGATGAATTAAGTCCAAGCCAAAACCTGTGCTTAATTTGATAAATACTCTCATTTAAGACGACCGTGTCCAAACGAGGCCACGCACAAACATCTCGCCAAAGATCTAGCAGCAAACATATTGGATGGGATTCGAAATACGATACTAGGTCACCGAGTGAACCTCCTAACATCGCACAAGAAATAAAGAAAATAAAACAAACAAAAAAGTAAAGATTTAAAGAAAGGGAATAGCAAACAATAGGTCATGAGTGTTGATAAACCATCTTGTTTCTTTTCTAGAATAGTGGCTCCTCCGATTGTTACCAAGGAAGAATAACTGAGCTTGTTGCTCAGATAACGCATCGTCATCTTTTTTTAATTTTAAACATTTTTTAATTTAAAATTCTGAATTTTTTTAGAAGAATGATTTTTGTTCATCTTACTTTGTATTGATCGTACTTTCTTTTCCAAACAACAGCCAACATGCCTGAGGACGGTCGAAGGCCAATCCGACCGTAATGTTGCACAAAAAACACTCAAGATGAGAATAAATGTCCGATCAATACAAATAATATGAGGGTTTTTTTATATAATTATTTATTTCCCTTTTTCCGGGATGGGGGCAATATGACACTATTTCGAAAAAGTGAGATTTGAACAGAAGACGTTATACAATAAAAGCATTCTGGTAGATCAAAATTGCCTAAAGATTCTAATCGACCTTTTCCCGTACGGTGCACTTCAGCCGATTGGCAATACACTAACTTTTTTTCGGAGTGAGAAGATAAAACCTGGGAGTGTAGATGTTTTGGAATCAAACAGAATTATTACACACACCGAAATAGAAAATAACCTTCCTCAACAATGGCAGAGATTTTAGCGGTCTGATTTTTATATTAAGTAACCCCGGAAAATTTCATAGTTTTTTTACAAAGAAGTCACCACTTATCAAGGTCATAGGGCACTCGAGGATAAAGGTGGTCAATGGGACAATGTTGTAGTAATTGTTAATAGTAGACATTTTGTAAATTGGATTACTTAAGGGGAACGGCACATCAAGAACTTGTTTATGTTGGACTTGAAGACGACCATATAATAGTCAGTCGGAAAGCAGGAAAACAAAAAAGCGTTCTACACGTGTGCAGTTATAAGAAAGAAACTTTGTTCATGGAATCTACGTTTCGGTTTAGGCACAGATAAAAAGTGAGTGAAATTATTGATAGTGTTTTCATCTTAGTGATTAAATGTTTGATTCGATAAGATTTGAAGAAATTATTGAATTAAATAATTAAATTGTAGTTAAGTTTAGGTTAGTTTTTGTAATAAACACACATTAAAATAAATGTTTTACTATATGACATTAAACTAAATATTTAACTATCATGTTATTAAATACTAGCTGGATGTCCACCATTGCCTGGTCGTACAACACGCTTAAACATGATTGCGTATTTACTATTATAGAATTAATCCTCGGTTGATTATTATATATTACGAGGAATAATTTGCCCAGTGGACTAATTCGCCAAAAATTTTAAAATAAAAGAAATAATAATGATAAGGTACTTCATCACATACCGTCTGTATTTGTTTACAATATAACGTCAACTGATATTTGGGTTTGACGAGGAATGCCCTGGAAACTCACTTCTGATTAATGTTTAGTTTTTAATTGAAATAATTTGAGGCGATTTTAAATGGTACATTTTCTTTTATCGTAAATTGAATTGATTAACATGAAAAAATTAAAATAAAACATTGAGGTACACCCAGGCATGAATACGAGATTATTCAATCTGAATCGAATGCTCCACCACTGAATTATATTTCAAAATGTCAACAAACCTGTTTTTTTTTTCTAATAAGAAGTTATTTGTTGAGATTTTATTATTTCATTGCCGGTGCTACCTAAAATATTCCCGTGTTATATATATATATATATATATATATATATATATATATATATATATATATATATATATATATATGTAAGAAAGAAAGTCTATTTTTAAGATCACATCTTTTTTCGATTTTCGATACTCATCGATGAATTTCTGTACAACACATATCTAAGAACACTGCCAGATATATAAATTACCTTTGTGTGATATTTGCAAAAGATAGGCTTAGCAATTTCGGAACCTATAAAGAACTGACACACACACACAAAATAACTTTTATGTAATATTAGCGATTAGACATTTTAACAAAATAAGATTCAAATGTTTAACAAAGTTTGATCTTTTTGAGGGGAAGATGTGACACAAGACCGGAAAATCTCTGTATCTAACTCTATCTATCTGCTGTTCGTCTAGCTACTATTTTATAGAATTCGCTTCGTGTGTGCGAGTTCCTTCCTGATAGGGACCAAAACGGCTGAACTTATCTTTTGCAAATTTCACACAAATGTAATTTATATGTCTGGCAGTGTTCTTAGATATGTTTTGTACAGAAATCCATCTGATAAGTATCGAAAATGTAAGAAATCGGATCTTATAAATAGTAGCTCTTCTCTTATTGATAAAAATACCTTTACAAGGAAATATTTTATGTTACACCGGGGTAACATTGGCCGGTGTTACGTAAATTATTCCCCTGTAAAATTCTTCTTTTCATCTAGAGGAGAAAAAAGACTATTTTTAAGATCGTCAAGAGCAAATATAAGCTGACGTGATATTGCAAACAAACACAGACGGAATTGGATGAACGATATTATTATTATTATTATTTTTTTATTTTTTATTTTTTTTGATGGACCACATAATTATTATTATTATTTATTTATTTCGAATAAGTACACCGGGTAAATTATTCCTCATAATATATAATATCAAGTAGAGAATTGATTCTGTGATAATACATACACAATCTGCATAAATTAAAATATCATATTTAAGCGTATTGTACGACCGGGTAATGTCGGATGTCCAGCTAGTGGGATTTGTAAAGCCATCACCTTAGAGGAAGAACACTTTAGCCGAACAAAAATTGCTTGTGTAACTCGATAAGGTAAGGGCGCTTTAAGTGATTAGCATGAAAATGGCTTTCTCAAATAGGAGGCAACGCCTGCGACGGTGAACCATTTATAATTCCACAGGATCATCCCCCAGTGTATCAAGGAACAGACCACCTCAACCATGGTATCGATCCCGCCGATTTAATTTTGATATTATCATATAGATAAATCCGAAGATTCTGTTGTTGGCATTGGTTTCCCCGATATTTTTTTAGTCAGAATTCTTTCTAAAAGCATATCAGGTATTTTTTTGAAGATAAAATAGAAAGGTTGCGAACATCTAATATATAAAAGGCAAAATGTGTGTGTATGTATGTTTGTATTTCGACAGAAGCGACAGCTCCTGGCGAAATCGGTATCGTTTTAAAGCTTCGGACGACAAATATCGAAAAATTGGTAAAATACATTCATTCCTTTGCCCTCAACTTGTAAAAGAAGGGGTCGCTTTTTTTTTTCGCCGACATTTTAGCAAGTCAGCGTCTTCTTTTCGATTGACTACGCTTAATTTTAGCGTTCAAAACTTCCGGTCAGGCGATAGAGACATCGGCTAAGACGTCACGTTTTTTTACCCTCCCCATCTTCGCGTTACGTGTTCGAGCCTACCTGCCTACTACACCTTTTTTAACGCCTTTACCTATTGTTATATTGATCACTCCCCCACCCACTACTACCATTTTTACACCCCGGGGTTCCTTACTACACTACCAATAGACACCCGAGCACCCCCGCTTACTGTTGTTTTTACCCCTCTTCCGGGGGTTTCTTACTACACTACCTAAACACCCGGGCAACGCCGGGCACCCCCGCTAGTATTAAATGAAAGTGATTTTGTGGTTTCAAACTGGATTCGAACTTAGAACCCAGGTCGTCAGAACGTGGCGTTAACGACTTGACCACAGCCACCTCGCTGAAAATCGTATGAAATAACACCCTAGGATTTTAAATTATGTGCAATTAAATGTTTAACTCAATTTGGCCTTAATATTGTTATCTTTTTTGTATTTTTTGATATAAATAAAAAAAATTTTAAAAATTAGGTTTAAGTAGAAACACCCTCCCCCTCCCACCACACACATAAATACAAATTTAAAGGTGTAACCATGATAAAAGATGCTGACCGAGAGAAACATCATTTAAAATTTACAACAGAGACGAGATGGACCAACCACCCTCACCATCTCCCCTTCTTTTTGAGTTGGCCTTGTGCCTAAGTTTTTTGATCATTTTCCCAATTGTATTTTCTTCCTGTGAATAAAAGATATTGATATCTCAAAGTGTAGTATCTGTTCTTCAGAGGCAGATAAGATAGATAATTTATACAAGTCAATTGGGGGAACCAGAGTGCAGATGCAGATAAGAAAGATAATTTGTGCAAGTCAATGGAGGGAACCAGAGTGACCCGTTTATGCCTACTTTTAGGGGAGCTGGTTTTTACCCCACATTAAAAACGACCGTGTGCCTAATTTGCTTTGGTGGGGAAGCAAATAAATACTTTATATTAAATAAGTGGACAACACAATTGCAGTGCTGTTAAGTAAAGGTGACCCTGTGTAAAGCAAGTGTGTGACTTATTTCGGAATTTGTCATTGAGAGGTTGCGACAAAAACAAATCATCTGCTAAACGTTGAAAAATTAATGCTGAGTCAAAAAGTGAAAAGTGAACAGAATGAGCAGGTGTTATCGAAGGCCAATTGTCGGCTTGTGGCTTATCAACAACAAAGTACCTGATTCGCCGGTTCGAGTTTTCGTCCGTCGGCCACTGGGAAACACCAACCTTTAATCAGATAATCAAGTTATCAAACGGATTTTATTAACCGACCCACTTTCCGACATAACACCCAGCCAGTCACACAGTCACACACACACACACACACACACACACACACACACACACACACACACAAAGGATCATATATGCACACACAAACACAGGTGAAACGTATACTCACATACATAGGCAGACATCGAAGACGAAAAGATTCACGAAATAAAACGAACAGTTCTAGTTGATAGTTTATTATAAATACCTGGGCGTAAAATAAGCTTAAATATGCTATTTTAATTCGTCCAGATTTCATATATATTATTATGGAGTCATGATTCAAAGAGTAAAATATTAAAGTACCATCAGGTAAAATCGAAACCGAAACTATAGCATTCAAAGCTGGTGATATTACCACTGTTCCAACGCGACACACATATGAACGGATTAAAAATTATTAATTAAAAATAAACTAGTATGAATGTACAAATAATATAACAACTTTTTTTTCACCTTTGACACATTTTTGACCCCTAAAAACAATTTTAACCGGCTAAAGACCCAGAGGAAACGGCTTGGAAAATATTTGATCATTTGAGGACCCTAGAGTTTCTCTGCGACTTTTATTTTTGGACGAGATAGAGTTTGAAAATATGGAGGCAGGCAGACAGACATATAGCCGTTTATATATTTGATTTATTTCCTAGAAACTCCCATGTCTGAAAAAAGTGACGTTTCTCAACCGACTACAATATACCCGTCTGTTGACACGTCGTTAGGCATAATAAAACTCTGTCAGATTCATCCATTATTATCGACTATTTCGTAGCGCGGTTCGTCAACACTCGGATGATTAACACTGGACGTTAATAAATGATGCTCCATCTATATATTAATACGATAGCGTGTCTGTTATTTTCTGTGTCACGCTTATATCCGGGCCGTTTAATGGTTATGTACTTTCAGTTCTTGTAATAAATTATTTTACCAAGATTTCTTCATAAATTGTGATGTCGGTTTCGATTATAGCTGAGGGCACTCAAGTGATTTAATTTTTGTATAAATAATTTTACTAAGAATTATTCATAATTTTGTTGTTGGTTTCGATTATAACTGATGGCATTTTTATCAATAATTTTTCATAATTTTTGGCTTCGTTTAGAGCTGAAGGAACTAAAGTTATATATATACACATATATATATATATATACATATATATACATACATACATATATATACATATATATACATATATATACAAACATATATATACATATACACATATATATACAAACATATATACATACACACATATATATATACACACTATATATATATATATATATATATATGTATACATATATATATATATATATATATATATATATATGTATACATATTCATATAAATGATGGCAGCAAATTCGCTTTCGAATATTGCCATCACTCGATATAGCACGAAAAAAGGTCTATAGAAACACGAAAACATTCAGTGATGGGCTGCACGAATGTGGCTTTTACATACATATATATACACATATATATATACATACATATATATGTACATATATATATACATATATATGCATACATAAATACATAAATATATATATACATATATACATATATATACATATATATATGCATACATATATATACATATATATATATATATATATATATATATATATATATATATATACATATACATATTTATATACATGATGGTAGCAAATTCGCTTTCGAATATTGCCATCACTCGATATAGCACAAAAATAAGGTATATAGAAGCACGAAAGCATTCAGTGATGGGCTGCACGAATGTGGCTTATATATATATATATATATATATATATATATATATATATATATATATAGATATAGATATATATATATGTATATATATATACATATATACATAAATATATACATATATATATACATACATATATACATAGCTATATGCATATATATACATACATATATACATAGATATATATACATATATACATATATACACACATACACACACACACACACATATATATATATATGTGTGTGCGTGTGTGTGTGTGTGTGTGTATGTATAAAAGTTTGGAATTCGGTTTCGATTCAAGCTAATGCACCCAAGTAATATGGATATATTTTTTTTATTTTTTAAATTGCAACTTTATAATATGTAAAAATCCATAAAGCATTAACTCTATAATAATATATGCGAAATCTGCAAAGAATGAAAATATCATAGTTAAGCTTACTTTACGACCGGGCTTGGCTGGACATTCATGATAGCTTAGATAAATACTTTTGCAGTTTTAACAAAAGAGCTACAATAATATCAGAGCGTCTCAATTTACACTGAACATCAACAGAATGCAAACATTAATATATTACGTATAAATGAGTCCCCTATGGAATTTCCATTAGTTCCTATTAGTTTATTTGTAATAAAGCCGTATTTCTATCTGGTTGCTTGAAGACAATTCCATTAATATATACAAAAGGTACGCTTCTAAATTCTATGAGTAATCCTATTTGCATATTACATTAAAGACAATCTATTTTAATAATTAGCTCGATATTACTGTGCGTTGTAATATAATTGTTTTAACTATTCTATGTAGAAATATTATTTAATGTTATTTATTTATTTTATTTCAAATATAGTTCATATTTAAAGTAAATTATTTAAAATTATTAGTAGCTAATAACAGCAGCATTTAAAACCGGAAGTAAGTTAATATATTTAAGCTATGAGAGTTATTTCCCGTGTAAACTATGAGAGTTATTTCCTCTTTGATTTTCATAGACCAACATGGAGTCGTTTTATGCGTCCCTTAATCCAAGAAGGCTTTTTTTCTAAACAAGTTTAGTTATTCGGTGTATCTTTAATATTATGTGACTAAACTTGACGCCGGCAATATATTTCGACTGAAGAACGTCGGGTATATACAGCTAGCCTATCCTTTTAAAATTCCACACATTTATATGCCTGGCAGTGTTCTTAGATATGCTTTATACAGAAATTTATCCGATAAGTATCGAAAATCGAAAAAAACGATCTTTTTTTTTTACAAGGAAGTCATCACTTATCAAAGCCCGGAGGCCACTCGAGGATAAGTGTTATTGCGTGTATAGTAATCAATAGGAAAATATCGCAGTAATCGCTAGTAATGGAGATCTGATGAAGTGTCTTACTTAAGGGGGCGGTTCAACAGGAACTTGTTTATGTTGGACTTGAAGAAATCTAAGTTGTAGTCAGGTGAGAAACAGGCGAACGGAAGAGAGTTTCGCAGGCATGCACTTCTAAGAAGGAAGCTTTGTTCATGGAACCTACGTTTTGATTTAGGCACAGATAAAGAGTGGGGAGAATTACTGACAGTGGTTTCAGCTAGACGGGTGTTTTTCGTAAAAGATTGCCAAGGGGGGACTAGAATTGGAGCTCGGACGAACACTTCCCATGGAAATAACAATGAAACAACGACAGGCTCGCAACATCCCTTCTGTGGGAGAGAGGTTGGAGGGAAAAGAAAAGGGCATCCCCTATTAGGCTACGAAGTTTATTTGTACTCTGTCAAACCAGGATAGGCTGTTTTTAGCAGCTCCCGCCCAGATATGGCAGCAGTACTCCATCGTTGGACGTACTTGGCTTTTATATAGATAGAGAATTGCATCTTATAAATAGTCTTTCTTTCTTACAGATAAAAAAATTACAAATGAATATTTAGGTTACACCGGCAAGGGAGAGAACTAAATCTCAACAAATAACGTGTTTAAAAAATACAGCATTGTTGCCAAATGAAAATAGCGCAATGGTTAAGGATTCGACTACGGATCAAATGATCTCGTGTGCAAACCCGTGTGAAACTCAGCATACTATTTTATTTTTTTTTAAATTCAATCTATATAATTTTAAACTCAAATGACCTTGTAACGAGTGATGTAACCACCTTTCCGGTTACGACATCCGGTTGCGCATGCGCGCATAAACATTAACCCATAACAACGTAAACAAATAAACACACTTCGCTTCTTTTGCAGATTTAGACCTGCACACTGAAATATTAACGTTATTATTTCGAAATTATTATTTAATATGGGAAGAGTGGGGGTGTTTTGCAACTATTCTTTATTACAAGTATACTGTCGCTATTTTCTTACAACTAAACAATTTTAACCCGTAGACATAAGAACAATTGTAGTAAAGCCCAAACTCCCGCACCTCCTCCTCTTACTACTACTACTACTATTCTCTATCCGTCCCTTTTCCTTTCTTCCTTCTGTTTTATTTTTGTTTACATTTCTAGATACAAAATAGTTGTGTGGGAACGGTGAATTTGTTGACACATTTACTAATCTGTTTCAATATTAGTTTTATTTTATTTTATTTATTAAGGTTTTATTTTTTTGGTTTTATTAATTAATTTTTTTAGATTTTAAGTTTCTATAACTTGGTTGAAGGATTCAAATATGTGGTTTTTATTCTTATATTTCTCATCGGTAGGTTCATGTCCGTTTTTTCTGCTAAATGACTTTCGTCGCCGTTCGATTCGTAGGAAAATCTTGTTTAATTTTCGATTTTGAGCGATTATTCGGAAAAATAGGTAACTTTACACGAATAGGGAGGTTTTTTTTCTTCATGTTTGAGTGATCCGTCCGTGATTTTTCATTTTAATATATTTTCATAGAAATGTTTCTGTTATGTAAAGAAAACTATTTTCTTTACGTCACAAGTGTCACACTCATACATGAATTCCATAGCTAATATAACATACTGGCCCAACGGGTCACGGGTAGTCTAGTTTATAACAAAAGAAGGCGCCTAAATAGCCGCAAATCATTTCTTCGTTTACATATTTAAAACTAAACATTTATTAGAAGTGAGTTTCCAGGGAATTCATCGTCAAACCAAAATATCAGCTGACGTTATATTGTAAACAAACACAGACAAAATTTGATGAACGACATTATCATTATTATTTCTTTTATTTATTTTTTTATTATTTTTTATTTTTTATTTTATTATTTTTTTTTTTTTTTGCGAATTAGTCCATCTGGCAAATACTTTCTCGTGATATATAATATTCAATAGAGGATTATTTCTATAATAATACATACGTACTCTGCATTAATCAATATATATATATATATAGAGAGAGAAAATAAAAAAGGAACAAACCGTATTATGTGTTCACCAACGTTTCGTCTTTATTTCGAGACTTCCTAAATAAAGACGAAACGTTGGTGAACACATAATACGGTTTGTTCCTTTTTTATTTTCTCTATTTTGTCGGAATACTATTTCCATTATTTTCATCATATATATATATATATATATATATATATATATATATATATATATATATATATATATATATATATATATAGGATTTTTCAAAATGTACGCTTTTGTGAATATTTTCTATTCTTAATGCTTAAAATTTTTAAATCGGAATTTTAATGAATAAAGAATATAGAAATTAAGAAATTTTATCTAAATGTTTATACATTTTACCAATCACGGGTTTTCAATGAGAAAACCCAAGTCCATTTAAAGATCCCTTTTGTTCACGGATGACAATCAATATGTGGATGTCCATCAATATATGAAGTAGTAGAGTTCGTGGGTGTGCGTGCCTGTGTGTACAACTCTTCTACAGCCCACACAAATGGATCGATTATCACCAAAACTGGGATGATGATGGTCTCCCACCTAGGGACCCTACACTGATTTTACAAGCTTTATTGGAAAAATGTCTAGGTCATAGTGTATGTACATATACTCTCCTACAGCCCACATCACTGGAGCAATCATGATCAAACCTTACATGATCATGGTCTCCTACCTAGAGATTGCGCATACCATTTTTCAAATTCAAGACCAACGTTTATGATAACATGCGTAAAACCATAGCTCTGCTACAACCATTATTTTATCTGATGAAAATAACTCATTCTTTGAAACTGTGCGATTTAAAAACGCGTAATATCGCTTCTGAGTTGCCTGTCGAATAATTAATTCTTGTAAATTATAATTTACAGCCTTTAACTTTGTATATATATATATATATATATATATATATATATATATATATATATATATATATATATATATATATCGGATATCCGAAATGTCAGTCAGTATTTTGACATACAGTACTCTTTCGTTGTATATATATATATATATATATATATATATATATATATATATATATATATATATACTTGCGAAAAGCAAGTGACATTTTCTGAATATGTGTGTGAGGATGAGTCTCTATGAAACTACCATTTTTTTTCCTCTACGCAACATCACATATAAAATCAGTAAATGGAGACTTACTGGGTTTGGGATTATAATGTATATATATATATATATATATATATATATATATATATATATATATATATATATATATATATATGCATATATATATGTATATATAGTTATCCACATACAATACTGTTTCGATGTTTCATAGCTCATCAGTGCGGGTAGACATGCAACTACCTCAATCCAGAATCGAAATAAAACACACACATACACATATGTGTGTGCGTGTTTTATTTTACTTCAGTCGAAGTTCACAGAAATCAAGGGGGTCAATGCCTGAGGCTAACACTTGAACTCTTTATGAGGTACATTGATATCCGAATGTTTTATTAAAGTTATTTATCTCTCAAAAATTGAGATCATAATTTTCTTCTCCCCAATTAACCATTTCCATATGTTGTAGTATATCTTTTGTTTTGGTCTCTTGGTCTTACTGGATTCCAAGACAATAATTTATCTAGTCTGGTAGAGTATCTAGTTTTGTGCTGTTACGTGGGGTATCATAACTTGGAGAATGTGCGCGCGTGCGTGTGTGTGTACGCGTGTGTGTTCGGAAGAGGGAAACGAGAAAGATGATATAATGTATGTGGGAAAGAGGAAAATGTCAATATAAAGAAGCCAAACATTCCATCAGATTAAACAATATGTATGGGATGTTCAATCAGGTTTCTCTAATCTAGATTTAATAAATTAATGAACATATTTCGAAAATTTAGGCGTAAAAGAATGAAATTAAAAGAGCAAAATATCTCACGAAATCAAATTAAAAATGTCAACCGCAAATTATTTTTTGTTTCGACTCTGGTACTTTTACGCGAGCGATCCACACCCACGTTTATATAATCAATATTGAACTTTGATCAATTCTTAAAACTGTTTATTCAGTTCTGCGATAAGAAATAATTAATAATCCAACAGTCAAGTGTGAATGTTCAGACGCAACATTTTGTTTTTCTGATAAAGGATGGCCAATATATTTGTGTTTTAATTCGGTCAATTAGGATGTTAAGGTGAATTATACTCGTATGTATTAATGATGAAACGATATTTATCCTTGAAGGACGCCGGCATAGATGCTATGTACTACGGACCTTTGCCTGTTATTAACTATTTTTTATAGGCCAAGACTAAAACTGTTCGAAGTTAAACGCCGGCCATAATCTTAGGGCTACTGCCTGGAAAATATACCCTTGTAGACCTTAGCTTGCATAGTAGATTATGGTTCTCTTCCATCCCAGGCATTACCCCTTTCTCATTTCTCACGCCTTAGTAAGGATAGTTAATTTACTGGAGGTTGACAGTGGTTAATCACGGCAAATTTTGACCCATTCAATGTGCTCTTATTTAGCGGAGTTGGATTACCTTTATTGTTATATAAAAGAGTCTTGTGTGTATGTGTATCTGTGTGTCAGTGTGTGTGTGAGTTCGTTTACTATGGACTAGAAAACGACTGTGTCGACTTTTACGAAATTTCATACGGAAGTACTTGATGGACCTGTTAGATAGGTTTTTCCTATCAAAATGTATTCGATGTGTATCGATAATTACCGTTAATCGATAATCGAAGTAATCCCACAGGAGAGACGTTGCGAGCCTGTCTTTGTTTTATCGTTACTACCATGGCAGGGGCTCGTCTGAACTCCAATCTCTGGTCCCACCCTCGCCAATCTTTCACGAAAAACACCCGTATAGCTGAAACCACTGTCAAAAATTTTCTCCACTCCTTATCTGTGCCAAAATCAAAACGTAGATTCCATGAACAAAGCTTCTTTCTTAGAAGTGCACGCCTGTGGAACTCTGTTCCTTCTGCCTGCTTTCCACCTGACTACAACTTGGATGTCTTCAAGTCCAATGTGAACAAATTCCTGATGAACCGCCTCCTTAAGTAAGACACTTTATCAGATCTCCCAAACTAACGTACTGTACACACAATAACCCTTATCCCCGAGTGGCTTCCGGGCCATGATAAGTGGTGACTACTTTGTAATAAAAAAAAAGAAGGAGCAGGCGATTTTGATCAAAGTTAACACCTTACACAGCCTTACAGCCCAAGCGCATTTGAGAAGTTTTCTTACCACATAAGCTGAAAACCTTACCATATAAAACTAACAGTATATTCTTTGATATGACAGGGATGTGTTAGCTTAAACCAGACTTTCACAATGATACTTGACTTTTTCATTTTGAACTTAAATTATCAGCGTACAACCGGTAATGCCAGGCATATTCAAATCAACAGTAGACTGTTTGATATGACAAGTGCACGTTTATTGATATTTATTCAATCCCAGGCAACGTCGAGCAACGCTGTGAGTCTATCTAACTTTTATGACCGTGGAAAGGGGACAGGTAAATATTACTCTATTCTCAATCAACCGCCACCAAAATTGGGGGCCATAAGAACACTGTAATAATTGAAAGCGATGGACCCCTGAATATTTTTCATAACCCATTAATTCAGATACTTCGACCTCTGACCACTCCTACTGAAAAGTATCTTGTAATATTGTCTTGATTTTCTTTCAGGCAGTGACGTATGAGTTTTTTTTCCGATTCCGATGCAATTACCGATTCCGATTCATTTAAAATTTCTTAATCTAATATATAATAGGCTATATGCCTGTCTGTCTGTCTCCATATTTTCAAAGAATCCCCTCCGAAACTAAAAGTCGGGAAGCGGTGATAGGGGCCTCGAATGATTGGATTTTTTATAGACAGTTCTTTTATGGATCTTTAGCTGGTTGATATAGTTTTTAAGGGGTCCAAAATGGGTCAAAATTGAAAAAAAATGGTTAAACATTTTGCACATTCATCTTAGTTTATGAATGATTCTGCGCTACGAAACAGGTGCTGTTAAGAATCAAACATTTTAACATGCTAACACGAATAAACGGTAAGATGGACAGCATCTTGAAATTTTGGATACAGACTATTTGTGATTTATTTGTGTACGCTCTGTAGCTACATCGAGCTTCATAAATTAAAGAATTGGTATAAATAAAAGGTGAAATATAATTGAATAAGCATATTTTTACCATAAACATATAACTATACAATAAAATAAAATATTTATCAAGCGCGCCTGAAAGCCAAATCACGACGTAATATTAGGAAAATAAACAAATATTTTACTTGTTTGAAATTTAGAACATAAAAATATTTCGGAGCTAAACTCCATCCTCAGTATGCTGTTTTCTTTTTTTTCTTTTCTTTTTACAAACAGGCTTTTCTTTCTCCATCTTTACAATAATGAAAGAAAAAAAGAACAGAAAAAAGAAAGATAACAACATACTGAGGATGGAGTTTGGCTCTGAAATATATTTATGTTATAAATTTCAAACAAGTAAAATATTTGTTTATTTTCCTAATATTATGTTGTGATTTGGCTTTCAAGCGAACTTGATGCGTATTTTATTTTAATCAAATTAAATCAACGTTTCTATATGAAACTCCCCCCGTACGATATAACTATACAGTTAATGTTTTGAGAAGGCTTAATATTCAGATTATGTGCACATATTTCCACACATAACAAAAATACGGTTGTAGAGTGAGGGAGAGAAGACCCCATAGATTTAACTAGTAGTTTTAAATCAATAAATAGTCAGCAGTGTGTTATTTAATATTAACAAATGAAAATTATGTTTCGAACAACAACTGTTTTCATTTTTTATTAAAATAATCGTTTTTTTTTTTTTTGGCATTGTCAAATTGGAATATATTTTCGATTCCAATTCCAATATCCTAAGAAGTTCCGATATTTCCAATTTCTAATTAATCGTTCTGTTAAGTGCTGAGCCATTATGTTGAACAAGGATGGCGGTAGTAGATCAGATCAGAGAAGAATCAATGTAGTCACAATCTCGAAGGTTTAGCAATTCTTTAAGAACAAAGATGGCGGCGAAGAATTAATGTAGTCCGGATCAGCAGTGATTCAGTCGTTTAAGGACGGAGACTTGCAGCGAACCGACTTGCATTCAAAATTC
This sequence comes from Euprymna scolopes, assembly GCF_053919585.1. Lineage (NCBI taxonomy): Eukaryota > Metazoa > Mollusca > Cephalopoda > Sepiida > Sepiolidae > Euprymna > Euprymna scolopes. Next base: position 24,888,503 of record NC_136496.1, on the reverse strand, counting down.
AATATTTTAATAATGAGGTCGTAGGCTTCTCATTGGTTGATTGTCCTAACCCGTACTTATAAATAAGATCGTCCAAATGTTGGTGATAATACTATCCATTGTGATTAAACATATTTTAACATGTTCCAAAACTGATAGGTATGTCAGAATGTTAATTTGATTTACATCCACTAAGTATTATAACTAAAAACATGTATGAGTTCACCATGAGAAAAGCACACTAAAAGCACAATTATAAACATGTTAAATAGGTATAGAATAGAAATTCGACCTTAGTGTTAATGAAGATAACATTTTTGATTTCTAATTCTGGCTAGTTTTTGACTGTGAAGTTTTGTAATCAAGTGGTGTAATGCCTTTCCAAAACGATTCCCATAAACAAATTACTACATTTAAACGTAGCTGGAACGTAATGGGGTATAACTTTGATCTTATGTAATCTATATAAGGAGTTGACCAGCTAGATGTCCGTTCACATAAGGTTTGAGATTTATATGGCTTACTGCATTCGATTCAAGAGAAGCAGGAAATAAAGAGTGGTTTTCAAATCTAGTAGTCCGAGAGAAAAAAATTTCTAAGATCAAGGCAACACCACAGTGAACGGGGGGCGTGCTTGTCTGGTTAATCGTGCTATAAGTTCAAATTACAGTCCATTAATTTATTGTAAAAGGGGCAGAGGAATGCAATATTACAGTGATAGTACTGATGCTTGATCTTGGCTGATAATGCGAGACTTATTAGATTTGTGACATCTTTTAGATCCTGTCTAAGAGTGAAAGGTAGATGCGGCAATAATACTCCATCTATGAGCGTATAGTGGCTTTGTAGAGACATAGTATATTCTCTGGTGTGAATAATTTTCTAGCATGTTAGAGGGAGCCCACCTTCTTTGCAATTCCCTATAATTTTCGCTACCCTTACTTTGTCATTTAATACTTACATTCGATGAACAGCGTTTCTGACAAAGAAGAAATAATTGCTGTTTCATGAGTCGAAATCTACGTATTAGATACCTAAAATTTTTCCATTTTCTTTTTATTTTGAAGTAGTATATTTTCTGCTCGGTACATCAAGAGGCTTCCTTCTATTGTCTGCGGCGAGGGGATTTCACAAAAAAAAAAAAAAAAAAAAAAATTCAAAGTGATTCCTAACGTGTTGTGTCCTTTACGATGTTTTTCAGCCACTGACTGTTTATAATTTCCACAACGATATTTTTTTCCTTTATGGAAATCACTCCAGACAAGGCATAACGTCACTTGGTGTGAAGAGCTAATAATATACTACTTAAAGGTTAAAAACTTGTCAAGGATACGTATTAACTCGTATAGATTCTTACCTGATTGTTCTGCCTTTTTGTCTCTGCTTTATCATTATTTTCATGGAAGGTGTTCAACTGAGCTTCAATCTATGGTCCCCCCTCGCCAAACTTTCACAAGAAACACTCGTCTAGCTGTACACACTATCAATAATTCCGCCCACCCTTTATCTGTGCCTAAACCTAAACGTAGATTCCATGAACAAAGCTTCTTTCTTAGAACTGCACGCCTGTGGAATTGTCTTCAGTTTTCCTGCTTTCCGGCTGACTGCAATATGGTTGTGTTCAAGTCTAACGTAAATAAGTTCTTGATGAGCCGTTCTATATAAGTTATCAAAGTTACAAAATTTTCATTACTAACGATTACTATATTGTCCAATGTCTACTGTACACTCTTTAACCCTTATCCTTGAGTGGCCTCTTGGCCTTGATAAGCGGTGATACCTATGTAAAAAAAAAAAAACCTGATGCAATATCCGCGGGTTCCTACTTTCTAACATTGCTTCGTTGAATCTAACCCCGAGTTCAAATCAGTTTTAAATAAACGCTCCAAGAATGATTAGGTCATTGTGACCATAATCGATCAGATGTCTCAATCTCTATACAAGTTGATCTACCAACCATAATCTTAGTGATGCATCTACAATAAAACCGGATCTGTTCTGGTCTGTTGAATAGGAAATAGAAAAGTATACAGTCAACTTTCTTCTTCCACTCCGCCTGGACTAATTTTATCTTGTTATAAATGTACATCACAACAAAAGCAATAACAAATATGTCTAGAAATGCAACTACAATACAACCGGATCTGTTTTCGACTGGCGAATAGGGAGCACCATATTGTGAGCTGTATTTTTATTTAACTGCTTCTATATTTTTACTCTGACGACATGAGTATCATAACACTGACAGGCATATCTACAGGTTTATATAAGTTAAAGCGGATCTGTTCACGATTGTGAAGAAGAAGAAGAAGAATATATAATGTTTGTATTGTTTGACTTATTCGAACTATTGTTCTCAGTGTTATTTTTTTTACATAGGACTCACCACCTATCAAGACCCATAGGCCACTCGAGGATAACAATTTATGGGTGTACAGTAGTCAATGGGATTATAGCGTAGTAATTGTTAGTAGTGCAAATTTTGTAAATTGGATTACGTCGGGGGAAAGTTCATCAAGAACTTGTTTACATTGGACTTGAAGACAATCAAATTGTAGTCAGCTGGAAAGCAGGCAAGCGAAACAGTTTCATAGGCGTGCAGTTCTAAAAAAAAAAAGAAGCTTTATTCATGGAATCTATGTTTAGGTTTAGGCACAGATAAAGAGTGGGGAAAGTTATTGATGGTGGTTCCAGATAAACAAGTATTTTTCGTGAAAGTTTGGCGAGGGGGGACCATAGATTGGAGCTCAGGCAAGCACTTGCCATAAAAATAACGATAAAGTAGAGAGAGGCTCGTAAGGTCTCCGCTGATTTTCCCTCGAACCTTCTTTAGGTGTTTCTTGCCTAACTCAGGAATCTTTGAATCGAAATAATCTGCAAAGATTCTCAAACAGACCCATTTATTGTAGTGACGGGAATAATTCGCTATATATATATATATATATATATATATATATATATATATATATATATATATATATATACAAAGAGATGAATATTAGTTGAAGAGAGTTTGATATGGGTATCTGAAACGGTCCCTACTTATAAGGATTGAAACCGACGGCACTGATGAGTTATCTTATCTAAAATTTATGTAAAGAACACACGAATAATACGGTCTTATTTTCGGATTTTTCCTAATAATATAGCCCTCTGCTGGAATTTTTTTTCCAATATATATATATATATATATATATATATATATATATATATATATATATATATATATATATATATGTATGTATATGTATATGTATATAAATATATATATGTACATATATATAACTATATATATATATATATATGTATATATATAAATATATATAAAGAACATTTAAAATTTTTAAATTCAACGTTATTTCACGCGATTAATGGTAGCCGAATGGATACGTCCTTTGCTAATCGAACCAGAGATGTCTTGTGTTGCCGAGTACGAATCGTTCGACTGGTGTTAATCGTGACACCCTGTTCCACCCTGTTCTGAAGATTCCAAAAAAGATGAAACACTAGTGTCTGTAGGTATTAAATTATATATATATATATATATATATATATATATATATATATATATATATATATATATATATATATATATATGTTCATCATTTACCTTATACGTCACTCAATTTGTCTATGCCAAGCGTAATGGATTAAAACAAATCTCTTATTTTTTTATATAACATGAATTTGAAAAAAGTTCAAGCTCAATAAATTTTTATTGAGTTCCAGAGCACATACAGTGTTTTATAATAATTATCTAAGCTTCAAGTACTAGTACCTTTTAAATAAACATTTGAAAAACAGTTCGAATCCTTAAAAATGTCGATTTCCGGAAATTTACATTTTTATTCTTTCATATTTTATTCGTCTATTGCTTACTAAATTTCGCGTGTTAACTATTCTGTATTTTTGCTGTTTTAAAAATCTTTCGACCTGTTTAAACTTGCGAAGTTTTGCATAAATTATTTATTGTTTGGGTCTAATTATTTCGTTCATGAATTTTCGAAAGTTTTAAATTCTCTTCATTTTCTGACTTTTTGAGATGACGATTGGTTATACGTATTATTTTTATTTTATTTTTTTTTACACAGTGGTCACCACTTATCAAGGCCGGGAAGCCACTCAGGGATAAGAGTTATTGCAAGTACATTACGTTAGTGTGGAGATTTGATGAAGTGTTTACTTAAGGAGGCAGTTCATTAGGAATTTGTTAACGTTGGACTTGAAGACATCCAAGTTGTAGTCAGGAGGGAAGCAGGCAGACGGAACAGAGTTCCACAGGCGTGCAGTTCTAAGAAAGAAGCTTAGTTCATGGGATCCACGTTTTGATTTAGGCACAGATAAAGAGTGGGGGAAAATTTTCACAGTGGATTTGGCTAGACGTTTTTTTTTGTGAAAGATTGGTGAGGGGGGACCAGAGATTGGAGTTCAGACGAGCACCTGCCATGGAAATAACGATAAAACAAGGATAGGCTCGCAACGTCTCTTCTGTGGGAGAGAGGTTTTAGGGTAGAGAAAAGGGAATCCCCCACTAAGCCACGAAGTCTATTTTGTACTCTGTCAAGGCAGGATAGGCTGTTTTTAGCAGCTCCTGCCCAGATATGGCAGCAGTATTCCATCCTTGGACGTATTTGCTTATTATTTACGTATTACTGTCCTCATCTTTAACGTGATTTTCACAACGTTTTCGTCGATGTTATCTCGACCTTCTTCAGGGTATCTTGTCGAACTCGGGAATGTTTCTGTCAAACTCTGGAATTTGAATTGAATTTTGAGCGGATCCCTTTATTTTCTTCACGGGGGCAGCGTGCTGTTCTTGTTCCATCAGCCATGACCGGATAGAGGTCCTCTGAGGTAGCGTGCTCTTGTTCCGTTAGCCATGACTGGATAAAGGTCCTAGGTAATTTGCAGTTGTAGTTTTCGGTCACCTACTTTCTTCATTTTCCCAACCTTTTCCTAAACATTTCCCAAACTTCAATCTGTATTACAATTCGGGCAAAAATCTTCGGATTTCCTTTACCACTCTATTTTCGTCCACAAAACTTTCTCGAAAAATTGACGGATTTTGGCAATGGTAATGGCGAGTGCGATGTGGGTAGATTTTCTTTAATTTAGGGCTTTAGTAATATTTACTGTGTCTGACTTTGTGTATCCGCGTTTCTTCGTACAAGCACGGTGTTAGAATGTTAAACAAACCCATGCGAGTTATTATTGTTATTAAATTAGGGCTAGTATTCGCAAAACACGCCTCTGTCAGGTGGCCTAGTTCATACACCTTAATCCCTTGACGCATTAAAAACACAAACAAATACTCACTCTTCAGCGTATCAATTTCTTGTTCCTGCTTGTTTGTTTATATAGTACTAGCATATCTACACGGTGTTGCCCGGTATTAAACATAACGTTAAATCCCTTTTAAAAAAATGAAGTAAAAATAAAACGGAATCAAAATGAGACATGCGCATGCCAGTCTTAGATTGTCTCATAAAAAGTTCACTTCTTATAAGTAAAAGAAAAAATACTCGAGCTGAGATCGAAACCAAAACATAAAAACAGTGAGTAAAATATGATAAATATTAGGCCATCTTGTCACGATCTTTAAAAAGTATTTTCAAACTATATTTATTCTTGACACAAAAAGCTGTTATGTGAACGATTCTCACATGCGCAATCGTAAAACATTTGGCCAATAGATAAAATTCCGATGACCCCAAGTAACAGGTTTTTTTTAAATTTTGACCCGTTTAGCCATCCGTTTTTCCGCAGCAAAAACGATTAAACTATTTTCCACATGTTTGAATATTCAATAAACAAAAATTCCAATGGGTAGATCAAAAATTCGTTGAGTATATAGGTTAGGACTTGTTCTCTCTCACACTTTCTCTCTCTCTCTCTCACACACACACACACACATATATATATATATATATAAAGAGAGAGAGAGAAAGAGAGAGAGAGAGAGAGAGAGATTTGTCCACGTACTTGTCACTACAAATTTGGAACGGACAATCAGAATAGAAATTATATATAGAGGAGGCGGATCAGGAGTGATCTGAGTAGTGATTCATCATCAACAAAGGCCGTAGTTAACAAGTAGTTAACGAGTATCGATTTAATCGAAATTATTTCAATTAATATTACTTTGCTAACCTTGCCTCGGAGCCAATCAATGCTTAGTATAAACTAAAACTCCAACCTAGTATATAACGTATATTTCGACGTATAAGGCGACCGTCAAATGAGAAGAGGTTCAAAATTGTAGCAAATTTTAATAAACTTATCATATTTCGGTTGTATAAGATGACTGCTAAATCCCGGTATCTTATTAAATTTTGATTTTAAAAGATGATTTTTTTAACTTTCAGAGTTGTCTTATACGCCGAAATATAAGGTGTGTATATATATATATATATATATATATATATATATATATATATATATATATATACACATACACACACACACACACATATATATATATATATATATATATATATATATATATAGGCAATGGGAATGAAATGTTTACCCGATAGAAGCACATGTAATCTTCAACCTAATATAGATATTAATATTCATATAATATTATATTAATCCCAACCAAATAAAAATTTGCAACACAAACACAATAAGGTGTAGAGCTTGTCATACGGAAAAGAAATCAAGACTGCATATTAAAATTTACAAGTAAAATTACCGTTTAACAGATTTTTTTTTTAATCCTTATTCCGCGGAGTTTCAAAGAATGCTTTTCTCTTCAGAGGAAATACAGAAATTGGCAAATTATTATTTTAGCCGAGCTAAAATTTGCTGGTTATTGCACCAAATGCAACAACACTTTATGATGTTTCGTCATTAATTGAAAAAAAAAAAATTGAAAATAACGAGAAAATGGAGGAAGAAACAAACCGGAAAGTTCATAATTCATAAAGACTCACTCAATAGTAAATCCAAAAAGCGAAGGAATTTAAAAAACAAACAAACAAATAGTCAGAAGTTCAAATTCAGCGGAGCCAAGAAATGTGATTGGAGATTACACAACATTTGCCTCACAATTAAACGCGCATGATTTCTTATTCTCAATATCTAAGTAACCCAGCAGTATTCCATTTCTATAGATGATTTTGAATAGTTTATGTTTTCTTTAAGACATACGACATGCCTTCAATAAGTTTCCAGACTTTTTGTACAGGCATTTAAAATTGTCGTGGACACTTGAAAATCCAGTATGTTATTGCTATAAATGTTATTAGATAATTGACCCATTTTTACGATTTCACGCTCAAATGAACAGCTATAGCAAGAATTAGAATACCCCCTACTAAAGCCTGATTGTAACAACAGGTAAATTTCAAAAATGCGTGGGGACAATTTAGAAGATCGATATCCAATAAAATTCTTATTAAAACTTTGACAAAATTTCACAGAAACGTATGGAATGCTTCAGATTACATTTGGAGCATTATGCCTTAGTTTTTCTTTAGTGACATAAGAAAATCAGCGAAATGAGGAAAACAGGGAATCTGTGAGGGATGATGAGAGGTGTAGGAGGAGTAAGGAATTAAAAAAATAACAGAATTTATTGGCCAAATAAAGAATCTTATGAATAAAGACCTTCTTGTGTCTATTGAGACAATACACATTGAAGAGAAAGAATCAGGGATTAAATCGCATATAAACCTTCTTTATTTTACACTGAATAAAACGGGCGAAACTTGATTTGAACTTCACAAAATAATCAAGACAAAAAACAAAAAAAAATTAACATGGCGTCGCAGATATATGAAGAACAGGTCTTATAAAACATTAATTCCATCATTGTCAGGGACCATTTGACCATGATGGGCTTTAAGACAGTTCCTCTCTCTTTTATAGTTCAGATCTTACTCCCTGTGACTTTTGGTTATTACCTAAGCCCAAGAAAAAAGCTTAGGGGCTATAGTTATGCGACAATTGAGGAGATAAAAGAAACTATGGCGAGAGTTACAGACACGTTAACACAGGAGGTGTATGAATAGATGTAAGATATTTACTTTGGTACAAATCACAAGTTCCTTCATTCATCGGATTATTTTGAATATTGATTATCGATTATCGATTATCGATTATCAGTACTTTTCGAAACGTTACGACAAAAAAACATATCTAAAGCACATAAATTACTTTCGTATGAAATTTCATAAAAATCGTCCCAGCCACTTCCAACCCCATAAGGAACGAACTCAGAGAAACAGAGGCACGCAAAGTTCCTTATACAACACACAAACACACACACACACACACACACACACACACACACATATATATATATATATATATATATATATATATATATATATATATGAATTTTAAGTCAATATTATAAAGGATAAGATTCCGCACTGATAAGACCTGATAATATTATAGCGAATCGTTTGTTGTAATCAGCTGTTTTATGAAAATATCAACTAGACACTGGTGCGAAGATAATGGACCAAGAAACAATTTGAAAACGACAAAAAAGGTGTAAAAATCGTATAATTTTTATAACTTTTCTTCGTCATGTAAACAGTAAACACGTGTGGCTACTTATAAAAACCGCCCCATCTTTTCGTCTTCTTCTCCTTCTTCTCCTTCTTCTTCTTCTTCTTCACAGCCAGGAAGTGTCGTTCGTTCATTATTTTTTTGTTGTCATTTGTGTCTCAAGATTATTATCTTCAAATCAGTATTTGTACGTCGCCATGTGTATGCATAGTTCAACTTCCGGTTAACAGTCTCATGTCAGTAAATGCGGATACCGGAGCAAAAGATGATTTGAAGTCAGTCAGCGATCAGGCACATTATCATCATCGTGGTCATTATTATCATAATCATCTTCATCTACATTTGTCATACAAATCGCTACCGGCAAAGCATGAAACCACTTGGTGTGAGTAGCCAAAACTGCAATTCTAAACTAAAAATAAATTAAAAAAAAACAGCAATTATTTCCCCCTTTTTATTAGAGACATGCTCATGGAATGTGAAGACCAAAAGAAATCGCCGCCATCATCATCATCATCATCATCATCATCATCATCATCATCATCATCATCATCATCATCATCAGCAGCAGCAGCAGCAGCATCATAACCGTCGTCGTCGTCGTCGTCATTATTGACACAACGTCGATTTTACATACGGTCAGCAATTCTTAACTGGAGAACAATTAAATCAAATTGGGAAAGTCTAAGGCAACCAGTGGCATACCACGATGATAGGAATCTTCCAGATGTTTTGGTCAACAACCATTTATGTCAACAGTGTGGGATTAAATAGTCGATCACGCTAGCCATATGACAGTGTTCGAATGACCTGAGCACGTCAATTTTTATATCCAATAAGTTTAATTTTAATAATAATTATTAATTTATTTAATTGCACCACTTCCAATTATAGACGCATTAAACCTTTTACGAGCTATGGGAACAGAAAACTAATGCAAACAATAGGATACAACCGATAGAAGAGATCGTGACAAACCTACCCTACACGAATATACCATGCGCCTTCAATAAGGTTCCAGAGGTTTTTAGAGTAGACACTTATCGATAGTATACACATGAAACTCCTGTCACTTTCGAAGTAATCTCCTCTGGTTCCACTGCACCTGAATCGTTCCAACAACTTCTGGAAGGCCCCATCAAAGTCCTATTGTGTGAGCGTGTCAATGACACTTGTCACAGTCGCCTCCATGTCCTCTTGGTCAAATACTCTGTGACAAGGGCGGAGTTGTTGACTGGTGTATTGTCCGGGTGGAAATGACACTGACTCGATTTGAAGAGTGCTGGCATCTTTCGACAGAATCTCTTCCTGAACTCCCTAAAATCTCAACATAGTATTCCCTGTCAAATAACGAATTATTGTAAGATTCTGGGGTAATTTGCTCTGTCTGGGCTTCTGTGAGAGCTAGGATGCTTTCACTGTGAACCTATGTTTCTTGGTCTCTGTGCCATAGCAGTATATCCAGTTTTCATCCCAGGCTACCAGAGCATCAATACTGCGGGATCTGTAATAATCAGCTCGACCATCACTCTACTGTCGACAAAATCTTTCTTTCTTAGCTTTCTTCTTTGAGCAACCTTGAGGGCAAACTTTGTGCAAATCTTCCGCAAATTCAGTTATTCGTGAACAAGTGTGTACAGTTCCCACACTGATATCAAAGCGTGAACTTGTTGGGTCTACAGAGATAGGACCCTCCTTTTCTGTAAAATTCTTAGTTGACCAATCAACTCTGGTGTTCTGATTTCCTTATCCTTCCACACCTCTCATCATCTCTCACAGACCCTCTGCATTCTTTGAATCTCTGATACCACTCAAAAATCGATATTCGATATATGCATGATGGTCCACAAACAGTCTGGAGCATTCCATATGTTTCTGTGGAATTTTTTTAAAAGTTGAAACAGAATTCTATTGCATAACGTTCTTATAAAGTGTCTTCACGTCTGGATTGCATTTTTGAAATTCGCCAGATTTGACAATCAGGCTTTAGTAGGGTGTATTCTAATTCCTGCTGTAGCTCTTCATTTGAACCTGAAATCATAAATATTGGTCAGTTTTCTCGATACGTGTATATCAATAACATACTGCATTTTCAAGAGTCGACGACAATTTCAAATGCCTGGACAAAAAAAAGTCCGGAAACTTATTAAAGCCACCTTGTACTTTGCATTATTTTATATGCTTGTTTTTGTCGGATTTTAAAAATCATTAGCACGTTTTCTGTTGTGTCCCTAGTCATCCTCCTCAGCAGTTAAGTCAAATATCATGAACCAATGTACCCAACGATAACCAGAATATACGGCAGGTGTTGTCTGATTAAATGGTAGATGTGTATTATTATGTAACACAGCAAAAGATTGGAACACTCAGTTAACGAAGTATCGATTGGGGTAACTATCGATTAGGATAAGGAGACAAATATGCAAGTTTGCACATTGTAGCTTCAGATATTTTCGAATAAAATGGGTTTGAATCGGAGAGTAACTCTTGGAAACTAAAGAAATTTTAAAGCAACAACAATAAAAAAAAATTGACCTCATTTCATAACGGCTAATATTTTTTTAAATCAAACGCTAAAAGGTTGAAGAATTACGAAGAGGGGAGTGATACCATTAAAACGAATGACCGTTTTTGCTTCGGAATTATATCCACATAGCTAGCACTATTCATTAAAGTATAGTAACATATTGTAAGTGAAAAGTTCGTACAATATGCAACCGACATAATAGCAACAATGAACGGTTAGTTATGATCGGCCTCGGCCAGATACTACTCTGCAATGACAATTCTAATTCACATCTTATATTATTAAAATTGAATTTCTTTTGCCTAATCAGTAATCAAAGCCAAAAATCAAGATTCCGGTTTTAGCATATATATATATATATATATATATATATATATATATATATATATATATATATATATATATATACTAGCCGTTCATAAATATATATATATTTTTATATATATATATATATATATATATATATATATATATATATATATATACTAGCCGTTCATAAATGTATATATATATATATATATATATATATATATATATATATATATATACTAGCCGTTCAGCCCGACTTTGCTCGGGCCCTATGTACTGTTCATAACTTTATGTGCATATGACTATATATTTTAAAAAGTTTTACTCGTGTCCAGGTAACCTACATATAAAATGTCAAGTGTATTATTATTATTATTATTATTATTATTATTATTATTATTATTATTATTATTATTATTATTACTACTACTACTACTATTGCTATTATTATTTTCTTTAATATTATCATTATTGTTATTAATATTATTATTATTATTGTTATTATTAATATTATTATTATCAGTATTATTATTTTTATCATTATTATCATTATTATTATCATTATTGTTATTATTATTATTTTTATTGTTATTGTTATTATTATTATTAATAATGTTATTGTCATTATCATTTTTATTATTATTGTTATTATCATTATTATTGTTATTATTATTATCATTATTATTATTGTTATTATTATTATTATCATTTTTGGTATTATCATTTTTGGTATTATAGTTATTATTATCGTTATTATTATTTTTAACAGTATTATTATTATCATTATTATTATTATCATTATTATTATTATTATCATTATTATTATTGTAATTATTATTATCATGATTATTATTATTAATGTTTGTATTATTATTAATATTATTATTAATATTATTAATAATGATGATAACATTATTATTATTTTCATTATTATTATTATTATTATTATCATTATTATTATTCTTATTATTCTTCTTCTTATTATTATTATATCTCAACTAGGAGTAGTCACACAAGCCGTCATCAATGATTGCACTTGGAGAACAACTTGTGTTGTTCTCTGAATTCTGACTGACTACAAGTATCTTCAGATTTCCAGTGCTCTCCACCTCTTTCGACAAACATTGCAAAAGAATTTGCGGTGTCGCAAGAGCCGCTTACCATTGATTTCTCGTTGGCATCAACCATTGGTCTTCACTGGGATTTTGGTGGCAATAAACCTCATCTAGGTCCTATTCTCCTTGCATTTTCTTCTCCCTCTTTCCATACTCCTTCTGTACTCTCTACACTTATTTGATGTGGTGCAAGTTTATAGTGACGCACAAACTCACACGAATATATTATTATTATTATTATTATTATTATTATTATTATTATTATTATTATTATCATCATTTTAATCATTATTATTATTATTTTAATTTGCCTGTTTGAGTTTCGGGTAAGTTGCCTCTGAGAATGTTTCATTCACAAAGGCTTTTTACAAAAACGACGCATTTGAAAGAAAATAAATATACATGTGCAAATATATGTCGGTTTTTACCAGTCAGATATCTTTGGAATTTAGGCGAAATCTAGGTGGGGCAAACCGTCATACACACGCACAGACACAATCAATTTCTGTCTCTGTCTATCGTTCTATCTGTCTGTCTGTCTCTATCTCTCTCTCTCTCTCTCTCTCTCTATATATATATATATATATATATATGCATGTATGAATATAAGTATGTATGTTTGTGTAAGTGACATTTAGATTATCTACTATTTATATTTACATTGAAAAACTAAAACATAAGTTGTCATCTTGCCTTTGGACACACACACACACATATATAATCATATATATATATATATATATATATATATATATATATATATATGTTTAAAGAAAAAATAGAAAAAACCGAATGAAATTATTAAAAAATCAACGTTTCGTCCTTGTCTCAGAGGACATCTTCAGGATAATTGAAATATTTTTCTATTTTTTCTTTAAACATAACGTCAACCACCGCTGGTACATTTTTTCATTCCTTATACATATATATATATATATATATATATATATGTACATACATACATATGTGTGGGTGTGCGTGTGTGCGTGTGTGCGTGTGTGTGTGTGTTATATAACATAAATAAATATCTTTCTCGAATATATTTATATAACAGGAAATGCGCTTCTGATATATTTCTCTAATTATTTATATCCGTCTCACTACTCCCTCTCTCTATTAATATATACATATATGCCACAAAGTGTTTGATTTATTTACATGCTGACTTAACATTATATATATATATATATATATATATATATATATATATATATATATATATATATATACATACACAGTCATGTTATTTAAGTAACAGATCCGTAATGATAAAATTATTACTGTCGCTAGGTCTAAAATGATTAAATGTGGCCTATTTAATTTAGTTATACCAAAGGGGGTTTAATGTGCTGATAGTTGTTCATAAAAATGCAGATTCTACTTCGACATGTGAAATATTTTTATGAAGAAATATTTTGAAAACGCATCATGGTTTTCTATACTTATACAAATAAGAAATGAATATCGAAAACATGCAAATATTTACGTTTTTTTTTCAGATAAATTGAACGACCGTCTCTGCTCAATAATATAAGTTTCTAGCTACTCACCACTATTCTTAATGCATTTCTGACAGGAATTCAATGACGTATTGCTGTTTCTTACACATGTTCATAGCAGGAATTCATTTCTCTAGTATCTCACACCGTCAATATCTGTAACAGTGACATGAAATGTCCATTTGATCATCATACCAATGCAATTTGCAATCTCCTCTGATTTATTCGGGTGGAATAAAATAGGAGGCATTATTTTTGGACCGCCCCTCTCTCTCTCTCTCTCTCTCTCTCTCTCTCTCTATATATATATATATATATATATATATATATATATATAAAGAGCAAATAGTTAATAAAACATGTTAAAAACATTTTGAAAAAGAGTTAATATTTAATCTGAAAAGGAAACACTTAATAAGTGGATAGTCAATACGCGGAGTTTCGGAGAAATACTTTCCTTCTCATCAGAGGTTAGGAATTAGCAAAATGTTAGATCGTATTCTGCATACAAAAGTATTTGATGAAACTGCAAGTAAGTCAAAGATCTTACTTGATAACAAAAAGTGAAGCAGAGAGAATAGGGTGAAGAAAAAGGTGATTTCACGTGAATGGATAGTCTGGTGAAAGGTAAAGTATCCAATGACGGCAAAATCCAAATATATATATATATATATATATATATATATATATATATATATATATATATATATATATATATATATATATATAGCTGCTGTAAAAAATATTTTTAGTTTTAGTGTTTTGTACTTACGCAATCCTTAGTGTAGGAAATATTTTTACTAACTGTCAAAGTTATAGTTGTGAATTCACTTGTATCTCTGCGTCCTGGTTTTTCAATCCCTTGGCTGTCATAAATTAACGTTGGGAAGAAGAGAATTTAAAATCTATATAATGTCCAATCAGCTGACATATAAAGTGAGCTAACGGATAAAGTGTTCAACAGCACATACCGGAACATTATATTACGCATTGATTGACGTCTTATTATAAATTCTAATGGTGGCCCAGCCCTTGTTACAAAGGGGGCGATAACAACAATTACTGCTTTATTTGATTTTAACTACACATATTATTGTTGGTAGCTTACGTCATCTTAAGTCTAGGAAATTTTTTTTGCTGGTCGAAGGATTCCAACGGAGCTAAAAAAAAAAGTCAGCTTTAAGAAGTCTGCAATCTCTCTCTCACTCTCTCTCTCTCTCTCTTCTCTATTCTTTCTTTCTCTCTCTCTCTCTCTCTCTCTCTGTATATATATATATATATATATATATATATATATATATATATTAAATTACTGTTGTTCAATAGCTTTAGACTTACAGTCGCAGCTAAAGAGATGTCTAGCTCTGATAGGTTGGTGTAAAATGTATAATTTTTGTACTTTGGCTTCATTTTCCGATTTGGCAACCCCCAAACTTGTTTTTAAACTTTATTCCAGCGTATCTGGCAAGAATCTCTTACTCAGGCGTCGGACATGACACTTTCAATCGGAGACGTTGATCGACAAAAACCATGCAAGTGTCGGCGAAATCTGAGCGTAGGTTATCAGACGATCGGGAAGGGAAATCTTTTCTCCATTTCACAGACCCGTGCGGAGTAAGCGTTTAATGTGTAGAAGAAAGACAAATATATTCGTAGATGCGATAATAATAACAACAAGCTAAATAAATAAATAAATAAATAAATAAAAATGTAGAATATTTAAATATTTTTTTATTTATTTGTTTTTTTTGTTTTGTTTTTGGTTTTGTTTTTATTGCATTTTCACCCCAAACAGGGCACAGTTCCACTTTGATGTAGAAAGCTACTATCTGGGACATAATTTGTAGGAGTACTATGTAGGGAGTTGAACAGCAAGATGTCTGATTACATTACACTTAAAGTTTTGGATGTCAGTACAGTCAAGGAAGCGGGGACCCGGAAGGGAATTCCAAAGTCTAGCCGCCTTAGGGAAGAAACTATTAGAGTATAAGGCTTTCTTACATCTAGGGAGTTCTACTGTGTAGGGATAGGTTGTCGGAGCATCCACCATTAAAATATTTGTAAAACAACGTTTCGTCGATGGGACAGTAGCTGAAACCTAGCTGATAATGCAGGACCTATAAGGTTGTCCACTCTCTTTTGAACT
The DNA here is from genome assembly GCF_053919585.1 of Euprymna scolopes. Classification (NCBI taxonomy): domain Eukaryota; kingdom Metazoa; phylum Mollusca; class Cephalopoda; order Sepiida; family Sepiolidae; genus Euprymna; species Euprymna scolopes. The sequence continues at coordinate 24,872,405 of NC_136496.1, read as the reverse complement.
CGGTCTAAAAGAGAGAGAGAGAGAGAGAGAGAGAGAGAGAGAGACTAGTTAGCAGATGCACCAGCCCAAATGTAGCAACAATACTCCATACATGGGTGAATAATTGCCTTGTAGATGTACAGGTACTCACAGAACAACAGCTATACAAATATAAAGGTTTATTATTAGAACTAGCGGGGGTACCCGGCGTTGCCCGAGTGTTTGTTTCCGGGACGGGGGGAGTTTTAAAAAATGTTATGGTAGGTAAGTAGGAAGGATCAAACCCGGAGTCATGAGTAAAAGTAGGAATATAAAGTGTGAAAAAAAAAACAAAAACAAACATCTGCAACGTTAACAGTTCGGCCACCAATAAAAGTCCATTCCAGTTGTTTAGGGGGGGGGGAAACGGCTACGGTAGGTCGGCGCGAACGTGAAAATATAATGTGAATTGTCCAGCACGCTAACCACTACGCCATAGAGCACTGCAGCTTAGTTTAGTGATTTTAAATAACTTCACATGAAAGAACTACGAATCCAAACCGGTGTTCTCTTCTCAACTGTTCCTTGTGAACGATCCCCAAACGGTGTTAAGTGGTGGCAGGGGGAGGAGGAATTTATTAGAGAGAAAATATTTTACCACTTCCATTGATCTTAACCGATTTTGGCCGTGACTTCTCAGCAGAAAAAGTATAGAAATCTAAGATTATCGAGGAATTTGAGAAATAATAAGCCTATAACACACCTCAGATATTGTTCTGCCGTTTGTGCATATTATATTTGCATGAAATATCTTGATTTTTATCCTATTAATGTCAAAATCAGACGGGAAAAAATGAGTTCATTGTATTTATATAGAGAAGAGAAGAGAAGAAGAAGAGAAGAGAAGAGAAGAAGAAGAGATTATTCGGACTATGCTATATACTGCTATGTTTCCACTAATGTAACCGTGTTTCCACCGATGTATTTTATGTCCTCTAACAGATGCATCTTGTGGAATCTGGGCACTTTTCTGTTAAACTCTGGGGTCTGTAGAGTATTAGAACGGAACTCTTTCTTAAATCAAAGAAAGTGCGCTGGTTCTACTCTATTTCTGTCACTAATAATCGGATAGAAGTCTTTCATAATGCAATATGTACTCAAAGAAGAATGGAGGCTACATCGGCTGAAACGTTGTAAGACTCACATGCAAGATTAAAACATTGAGCTGGATAAGTTAAACAATAGAAAATATTAATTCTCATCTAAAAATCTCCGACACCTAATATTGTAGGATATTACATTTTTTTTGCATGAGGTTTATATATCATTTAGATCACATCTAAAGTTCAGTTTCTTTTGTATTAATGTTTGTATTTGTAGCGAAACCACGTTTGACTTTATTGTATTCGTTTTATCTATATTTCTGCTTGGTATAATATGAATGTTTAAAAAGTCATCGTCTACAATTTTTGCTCGTATCATTTTGATTCATCGAACTACTGTTTTCGCCTTGAATGTCATTTTCACAACGTTTCGGTCGATGTGACCTTCGACCTTCTTTAGGTGTATCTTGTTTAAATCGGGGATGTTTATGCCGACCGCGGGAATTTGGACGGAATTTCGAACGGGCCCTTTTATTTACTTCAACGGGGTGGCATGTTCTTGTTCCGTCAGCCATGACTGGATAGAGCTCCTAAGTAATTTATAATCGTATTTTTCGGTCGCCTTCACTGAGAATTGAACATTCAACCTTCAGGAAAATGTCACTTTTAGAATTGATTTTTCCAAGTACTCTAACCACTGTGCTACGGGTCACTGCGAACTCGCGATGACCAGTGACGCAGTGGTTAGTGTACAGGAAAAACTCGCCATCAAACATATATTACTATAGTGTGCTGAGTTCATTCCATACCAAAATAAATACTTTCAGGAGTAATCCTTAAAGGTCCCTTCAACAAAATGGACACAATAAAAATAATACACTTTCTAGAAGAAATGAACTTATTTACACAAAATATAAACCCACATCTCAAAATTGATACACCAAATAACACCTAAAATTTTCCACAAAAAGTTCGGTATACTAAATGATCATGGAAAGGTTAATACGTTCTTAAGCACAAACAAATAAAAAAAATAATAATAAATGATCGCAATTAACGAGTAGTCCAATAGAATAAAAGTAATATTTTTTTCTTATCAGTAGCGAAACGTGCATAAGATAGTAAGAAAATAGAACCATTTGTAGTAATAATAAAAGAATAACCACAATTATGATTTGATTGATTCTTTCCTTTAACCATTGGAATAGAATAAGCATCATATGACATTCAATCAGTACTCTTTTTTATGTTTTTTAAAATTTTGTTGTACTTCTTTTTATGGTTATAGTATTAGCATGATGATATAATAGAGACCTTTCAATATGTTCGAATCACTTCTACGGATATGTGCAGGGTGCAGCAGAAATATCCCCCACACCCGCATTTTGCTATGCGATATTCCCAGTTGCGCTCCTATAGCATCTGCAAAAATCATAGAAATGCTTATTAACGTGTACAATTCTTCTTAATTTTGACCACACAATCCCAAAGTCCAAATATGTTTGCGAGTTGAACGTCTAGGTTTGGTTGGTTGTTTTTTCGTTTTTTCGGGTTACTTAATGCCGAATCCAAAGATTTAAGAAAACATTTTTAATAGAATATATTTGTTGTTTTCACGTCGGTTTCTATTTAACCCATAGTTGGGACCCTAACAGGTACTACCACCCCAGGGTCAGAGTGGACCTGGGAGCAATGGTAATTAAAGGGTGGCTCCACACTCTCCAAAGCCCACAAGCTGGGGCCTCACCACTGGATATAGTTTATGGTCATATCCAGGACCCCCATTGACGGACTTTTACCCTCTGCAGGGGGGCAGTCGGCGTATTCTAATGCCCCACCGACAGGGCCATGAACGTCTAGGAGACTGAGTACAAGAAATCTCAGCGTTCGAATACTGTTTGGCGTTCCAGCGTTTAGAGGCATTTCAGGTGGCTTTCTCTTAACTCTCGATCCTGTAGCTCTGGAATTTTCAACCCATAGCTGTATTGATTTTCTATTCTGAAACAGTATCATCCATGCCAAACCATATTGCTTGATGAGGATACTTGGAGAATTTTAATTTGCTAGTTAAATGAAACCGTCATTGACACTTGCATATGTTTATATAGTTGAAAGTTTAAAATGTTGGACGTATTTCTGTCGCACGCTTTATATGTTGCTTTGCGAATTCTGATGTCTTCTTCAGGATGATATCGTTAAGGAAATGGTGAACATTACCTACGTCAACTTATCTTTTTTTTTTCGAACCATTAAATATCTATATTGATAGAGGCTTTAATGTCAAAGGTCCTCCCTCACACCGAATTGTAGGTAGATCACATCTAGGTATAAAGTTTGCGAAGCATCGCTAAATCGCAACCCCAACACTCGGTCGATGCCTCTGTCCAGTCTTGAAAAGCAAAGTACACCCCTATATAGAGGCAGCCCGAGAGTAATTGAAAGGAAATGGTTGCACAGTCTCCAACCACACCTCTCTTGGATCGGTACTGCTTGAGTCCAGTGGCAAGAAGTCGAGGACGACTGGAAACAAGATCCGAGATAAGCGGAGAGCACATAGAGCATCTGAAAGTCTTAAATGGTCACCCATTTCATAGTGACCAGGTCCAACGTTGCTTAACTTCGGTGATCCAATGGAAACCGGTGTGTCAATATGATTATGCAGTACACCCCAACACTGTCTGGAGTTAAATAACACAGTGCTAAAAACTACATGAACTTAGTATAGGTAACAAGAAAATAGGTTCTCCATATAACCGCCGTACAAACTTTCTCAAAGACACTACCGGAAGTAAGGCGATACTCGTAAATAAACAGTAACTGACACATAAGCAAATCACTTCCCAGCAGAAAATACTTAAATTAGCCAAGTGACGAGACGCTAGTGTTCCTCACATTTTATTTCCGAAAAGCCGGTATCTCCTTCTGCACCTGCATGGTGATTTTACGTAGATCATATGGTATTTCTAAATCGTCACCCATCTAAGCATTTACTAGAGTAAAGCTCACTTAAACCAGTAACGAACCGAGCGAAGTTTGATAAAATAAGAGACATGATGCGGTCTATAGAACTACGAACTAAAACGCTTTTTGCTTAGGGTTTAACAACATGAAAAGGTCAACTAGTGGGGAATGGTTAGAATTAGGATGATAATAGATTTCAGATCTTTTTTTTCACTCCGACAAAATGACCCACCTTGGGTTTTCGGCGTGTGAGCAGAGAAGATAGCGTTTGGTTATCCAGGGCAAATCTACCTTTCCTCATATTCGGGTCAGTCAGGATAAGATATAATCAGGATGTCAGAAATACAGCGAAACATTAACGCATACACACAGATACAATCCTTCACACACAAACACACTTGCACACACACACACGTGCACAAACACCCCCCCACACACACACATATATATATATATATATATATACTGTAATTTATGAAAATATATATACGACAATTAAGCTACACAGAAAACTCGCCTTTATAAGCCTGACGAATTTTCACGAGAATAAAACGCGGAATATTCTGTGTAGCTGAATTGCCATATATATTTTCATAACTTACTACCTAACTCTACTTATATATTGAGCAATCTGGACGTAAATACTCAAAACTTCCACATAAAATTATGTCTTCTTATATTAATTTTGTGATTAAATGAAATAGTAATATATATGTATTTATTTATATTGTTG